>NC_036850.1:20620937-20729203 GCF_002910315.2 Salvelinus sp. IW2-2015 | reverse complement strand
AGAGATAGCGCGAGAGAGAGAGATAGCGAGAGAGATAGATAGCGAGAGAGATAGACTGATAGATAGAGAAGAGATAGACTGATAGAATAGAAAGAGAGATAGACTGATAGAATAGAGAGAGAGATGGAATAAAGAGAGAGAGATAGAGACCAGAGGAAGATAGAGAGATAGAAATAGAGAAATAGAGAGAGAGATAGATAGAGAGATAGCGAGAGAGAGATAGAGAGAGAGAGAGAGAGAAGATAGCATAAGAGAGAGAGATAGCGAGAGAGCGTAAGAGAGATAGCGAGAGTGATAGATAGAGAGATAATAATAGAGAGAGGTGGATAGAGAGATATAAATAGAGAGAGAGAGAGAGAGATAGCGAGAGATATGATAGCGAGAGAGATAGATAGCGAGAGAGAGATAGGCGAGAAGAGAGCAAGGAGATAGATAGATAGAGATAGTAGAGAAAGGAGAGGATGTAAAGAGCAGGACGAGAGATAGATAGATAGGCGAGATGAGAGAGATAGAGATAGGAGTAGCGAGAGTAGTAGAAGAGAGAGAGATGGATAGAGAGATAGATAGATATCGAGAGAGATAGATATCGGAGAAGAGATAGATAGCGAGAGAGATAGATAGAGAGGATAGATAGATAGACTGATAGATAGAGAGATGGATATAGATAGAGAGAGAGATCAGAGGAAGATAGAGAGATAGAAATAGAGAGAGATAGAGAGATATAATAGAGAGATAGCGAGAGAGAGAGAGATAGCGAGAGAGAGAGTGTAAGAGAGAGAGCGAGATAGATAGCGAGAGAGATAGATAGATAGACTGATAGATAGAGAGATGGATATAGATAGAGAGAGAGATAGAGACTCAGAGGAAGATAGAGAGATATAAATAGAGAGAGCAAGAGATAGCGAGAGAGAGAGAGCGAGAGAGATTGATAGCGAGAGAGATAGATAGAGAGAGTAGATAAGATAGACTGATAGATAGAGAGATGGATAATAGATAGAGAGAGAGATATAGAGACGCAGAGGGGAGAGGAAGATAGAGAGATAGAATAGAGAGAGATATAGATAGAGAGATAGCGAGAGAGAGGAGAGATAAGCGGAGAGAGAGCAGGTAGAGAAGAGAGCGAGGAGATAGGGGGAGAAGAGATAGAGAGAGACTGATAGATAGAGAGAGATGTATAGAGAGATAGATAGATAGACTGATAGATAGAGAGGATGGATATAGATAGGAGAGATGAGATGAGAGACTGAGAATAGAGTAGAATAGATAGAGATATAAATGAGAGAGGAGAGATCGAGAGAGAGGAGCGAGAGATAGCGTAAGAGAGATAGCGAGAGAGATAGATGGAGAGACATGAGAGAGCGCGGGATAGAGATAATAGCGAGAGAGAGATGAGATAGCGAGAAGAGAGATAGATAGCGAGAGAGTTGAGGAGATAGATAGCGAGAGAGATGATAGATAGACGAGAGAGAGATAGAGAGATAGAAATAGAGAGGAGATAGAGAGAGAGGAGAGAGATATAGATAGAGAGATAGCGAGGAGAGAGAGCGTAAGAGAGATAGCGAGAGAGCTAGAGAGATAGAGATATATAAATAGAGAAGAGATAGCTAGAGATAGCAAGAGATAGCGCGAGAGAAGCGAGAGAGCGAGAGAGCGGAGCGAGAGATAGCGAGAGAGAGATAGGCGAGAGAGAGAGAGAGAGATAGATAGCGAGAGAGATAGCGAGAGAGATAGATAGCGAGAGAGATAGATAGAGAGATAGAGAGATGGATATAGATGAGAGAGAGATAGAACCAGAGGAAGATAGAGAGATAGCGGAGAGAGAGATGCGAGAGAAGAGATAGATAGCGAGAGAGAGATAGATAGCGAGAAGAGAGGATAGATAGACGAGAGAGAGATAGATAGCGAGAGAGAGATAGATAGCGAGAGAGAGATAGAATAGCGAGAGAGATAGATAGCGAGAGAGAGAGATAGAAATAGAGCGAGATAGAGAGAGAGATAGAGAGATATAGATAGAGAAGATAGCGAGAGAGAGAGAGAGATAGCGAGAGAGAGCGTAAGAGAGATGCGAGAGAGATAGAGAGATAGATACCAGAGGAAGATAGAGAGATAGAGATATATAAATAAAGAGAGATAGATAGAGATAGCGAGAGATAGCGAGAGAGAGAGCGCGAGATACCGAGGCGAGAGATTACGAGAGATGAGAGAAGAGATACGAGAGAGAGAGATAACGAGAGAGAGATAGGATAGCGAGAGAGAGATAGATAGCGAGAGAGAGATAGATACGAGAGAAGAGATAGATAGCGAGAGAGATAGATAGCGAGAGAGATAGATAGCGAGAGAGATAGATAGCGAGAGAGATAATAGCGAAGAGATAGATAGCAGAGAGATAGAGAGATGGATAGAGATAGAGAGAGAGATAGAGACCAGAGGAAGATAGAGAGATAGAAATAGAGAGATAGAGAGAGATAGATAGAGAGAGAGATAGATAGCGAGAGAGATAGAGAGATGGATAGAGATAGAGAGAGAAGATAGAGACCAGAGGAAGATAGAGAGATAGAAATAGAGAGATAGAGAGAGATAGATAGAGAGATAGCGAGAAAGAGAGATAGCGAGAGAGAGGAGATAGGCGCAAGAGAGAGAGATAGCGAGAGAGCGTAAGAGAGATAGCGAGAGAGCGTAAGAGAGATAGCGAGAGAGATAGAGAGAGAGACTGATAGATAGAGAGATATAAATAGAGAGAGAGGTGGATAGAGAGATATAAATAGAGAGAGAGATAGAGAGATAGCGAGGAGATAGATAGCGAGATAGAGATAGCAGAGAGAGGAGATAGATAGATAGAGATAGAGAGAGATAGATAGCGAGAGAGATAGAAGAGCGAGAGAGATAGATAGCGAGAGAGATAGAGAAATGGGATATAGATAGAGAAGAGAGATAGAGACCGAGAGGAAGATGAGAGATAGAAAATAGAGAGAGATAGAGAGATAAGATAGAGAGAGAGATAGCGAGAGAGAGAGATAGACGAGAGAGAGAGAGTAACGAGAGAGATAAAAAGAGTTTGGTAAAGAGAGATAGCGAGAGAGAGATAGATAGCGAGAGAGAGATAGATAGCGAGAGGAAGAGATAGATAGCGAGAGAGAGATAGATAGCCGAGAGAGAGATAGATAGCGAGAGAGAGATAGATAGCGAGAGAGAGATAGATAGCGAGAGAGAATCGAGAAGATAGAAATAGAGCGAGATAGAGAGAGAGATAGAGAGATATGATAGAGAGATAGCGAGAGAGAGAGAGAGATAGATACCGAGGAAGATAGAGAGATAGAGATATATAAATAGAGAGAGATAGATGAAGATAGCGAGAGAGAGCGTAAGAGAGATAGCGAGAGAGATAGAGAGATAGATACCAGAGGAAGATAGAGAGATAGAGATATATAAATAGAGAGAGATAGATAGAGATAGCGAGAGATAGCGAGAGAGAGAAGCGCGAGATATAGCGAGCGAGAGATAGCGAGCGAGAGATATCGATAGATAGCGAGAGAGATAGATAGCGAGAGAGATAGATAGAGAGATAGATAGACTGATAGATGGATATAGATAGAGAGAGAGATAGAGACCAGAGGAAGATAGAGAGATAGAAATAGAGAGATAGAGAGATATAGATAGAGAGATAGCGAGAGAGAGAGCGTAAGAGAGATAGCCGAGAGAGATAGAGAGAGAGACTGATAGATAGAGAGAGAGATGGATAGAGAGATAGAGAGAGATAGAGACGCAGAGAAGATAGAGAGATATAAATAGAGAGAGATAGATAGAGATAGCGAGAGATAACGAGAGAGAGATAGCGAGAGCGATAGCGTAAGAGGATAGCGAAAGAGAGATAGCGAAAGAGAGAGAGAGATAGCCGAAAGAGAGATAGATAGGCGAGAGAGAGATAGAGCGAGAGAGAGATAGATAGCGAGAGAGAGATAGATAGCGAGAGAGAGATAGATAGCGAGAGAGAGATAGAGAAGCAGAAGAGAAGATAGATAGCGAGAGAGATAGCGAGAGATAGATCGAGATATAGTAGAGAGAGATAGAGATGGCGAGCGAGAGATAGCGAGAGAGAGAGAGATAGCGAGAGAGAAATAGCGAGAGATATCGAGAGAGAGAGATATAGATAGAGAGAGATAGAGGGAGATAGAGAGAGATAGAGAGAAGAGATAGCGAGATAGAGAGAGAATAGAGAGAGAGAAGATATAGATAGAGAGAGATATAGATAGAGAGAGATGAGCGAGAGGAGAGAATAGATAGAGAGAGATATAGATAGAGAGAGATAGCGAGAGAGAGAGAGATAGATATAMAGAGAGAGAGGTTTTCCTTGACTCAGGAAAGGGAGGCTGGGTAAGCGCTGACCTTTCATTCTGTCCATTATAATTGAATGCAGTAAAGAGTAGAGACAGAATTCCACCATATAATCAGCCAATTTTCTTTAACAGTCACACCTCCTTCACACAGCCACTGGACTTTTCCATCAAGTGCTTTCACCACAGACTTGAGAAACCGTGAAGCATTTTACAAATACTGTAACAGGCTCATTATAATATATTTTGTACATTCAGGAGTAGGCTACCTGTAAAATGACATCATGGATCATGTTAACTGAGGTCAGCCGACAACTGGTAGTATAATTCCCAAACTACTATAATAACCCTACAATGTAACTACTACAATCACCCCTGATGGGCCATGAACGTGTCCGATTTAGTCTGGGTTGTCTCAGCTGGGAAAGTGGAAGAATGTGTGACAGGTCTGTGTAAAATGCTTGGYAACAGGCCTGGATGAGGACAGAACCTGTAGCTTTAACCATAGTATACAATCAACATTCTTAGTGTTAATTCTTAAGGGGCTACAGCCCTAAGGCAGAACAGTTAACTGTCATTTACAGCAGACAAACAGAGGACAATAAAGTGTGATTAGTAACAGGGAGAGGTGTGAGGATTCCCTGAGAGGGCAGGTCAGTTTCTGTGGGGGTCATAGTTCTGAATGAAAGGGGGTTTGACACTGAATAACATTTTAATGACAAGTGGTGTGAAGCTACATAGTAATTATGTGAGAGAGCGAGCGAGAGAGAGACAGAGGGTCTGCTATATAAATGGATGGAAAGTGGTGTTTGGGGAAAAACACACATTGTAAAATCCATGCACACAAACAACAAGTGTGGGGTTAAAATTGGCAAAAAACGCACAGACTTCTTTCCACAGGGCCGTGGATTGAGACAGGGATGCAGCTTGATGCCCACATTCTTCAACATATACTGTATATCAACAAATTGTCGAGGGCACTAGAACATTCTGCAGCACCCGACCTCACCTACTAGAATTTGAGTCAAATGTCTACTGTTTGCTGATGTGGTTCTTCTGTCCCCAACCAAAGAGAGCCTACAGCAGCACATTGATCTTCTGCACAMATTCTGTCAGACCWGGGCCCTGWCAGTGAATCTCATTAAGACAAAAATAATGGTGTTCCAAAAATGGTCCAGTTGCGCAAATCACAAATCAAATTCCATTTAGACACCATTGCCCTAGAGCACAGAAAAAACTATACCTACCTCAGGCTAAACATCAGCACCACAGGTAACTTCCACAAAGCTGTGAACGATCTGAGAGCCAAGGCAAGAAGGGCCTTTACGCCATCAAAAGGAACATAAAATTAAATATCCCAATTAGGATCTGTCGAAAAATTATTGAATCAGTTATAGAACCCATTGTCCTTTATAGTTGTGAGGTCTTGGGTCCACTCACCAATCAATAATTCACAAAATGGCACAAACACCAAATGTACAAATTCAAACACTAAATAATGCATGCAGAGCAGAATTAGGACAATACCTGCAAATTATCAAGATCCAGAATAGAGTCGTTAAATTCTAGGACCACCTAAAAGGAAGCGATTCCAAAACCTTTCATAACAAAGCCATCATCTACAGAGAGATGAACCTAGAGAAGAGTCCCCTCTAGGGATTGGCATGAGAAATAAAGTACTTGAGTACTTGAACTGACATCAATAATTGATCTTTAACCAGAGATCACATTTTTTCTAATACAGTAAAACTATTTGATCAAAAAAGACAATGTTCATTTGTCTTGACTCCAGTGTTCCATTTGTACATGTGCATTTGCAGGACACAAAAAAACAAAAAGCAAACCAAGCATTGCACAGTTCTGCTCCTGAAATTCCCTTTGCCCTCCTTGTCCCACAAATTCTCAATGGACTGATTGACTCAAGTAGGACAACATGTGTTCCAACATTGAGCTGCAGTTTTGGAATAATTGCGTCATTTTCCATTTAGGGTTGTCACTCGTTACTATGCTATATCGTAAAAATTCATGAAACCCAATATTATCTTTTTGCTCTTCATCTTTACAATTTTACCACTTTTTCGTGATATCCAATTGGTAGTTAGTCTTGTCCCATCACTGCAACTCCTGTACGGACTCGGGAGAGGTAAAGGTCGAGAGCCATGCATCCTCCAAAACACAACCCACAACACTGCTTCTTAACACACTGCTCGCTTAACCCGGAAGCCAGCCTCACCAATGTGTCGGAGGAAACACGACAGGAGTCGCTAGAGCGCAATAGGACAAGGACATCCCGGCCGGCCAAACCCTCCCCTAACCCGGACGACGCTGGGCCAATTGTGCGCTGCCTGTGGTGGAAATTACAACATTATGATATTCACATTACTCCATATTAGAATGTATTCTTATATATTAGCACTTTCACACTCTGTCTATTGTTCTGAGAGGAGCCTCTGAAGCTTAATGCTGACAGTTGATTTACGATGCCTTGATGATAAAACCTAAAGACTGCAAGCCATAATTAGTGTCTGTGTGAAATGTTGGCCTGTATGCCAGGGACAGGCAAAACCTCCCTCCAGTTTATTTCTCCCACATCGCAGATGAACACTGGACTTCATAATTTTAGGGAAGGACCTATTGTCCTATGTTGCATTAGTATTTCTGTATAATATCAGGCATCAAGGTAAGACCCAGTACTAGAAACCCCTGCCCAGACCCTCAGGAGGCATCTCACCGTGTACGCCGGATGGCCATCGACGACACGGGGAGAAGGGGTGGGCCTGGAAATAGAAGACAAAGGGCTGTGAGACACGGGCTTAATTTTAGACACATGGAATGTGGGATGAATACGAAGGGTATGGGGCAATAGAAGGCGAACAGCAGAGGGGCTAATGATCTTGGAGATGGGGAAAGGGCCGATAAACCGGGGGGACAGTTTGCAAGACTCCACCCGGAGGGGCAGATCCCGGCTGGACAGCTATACCTACTGCCCGAGACGATACCGGGGAGCTGMGTTCCGATGGTGATCCGCTTGTTGTCGATACCTGGAGGTGGTCTTGAGGAGGCCCTACCGGGCTCTCCTCCAGGTACAACAACAGCGGCGGACAAACATCTGGGCAGAATGTATGCCGACCTCCTCTTCCTGCTCAGGGAAGAGTGGGGACTGATACCCCAGGGAACACTCAAAGGAAGATAGGCCTGTGGCAGAGCAGGGAAGGGTGTTGCGGGCGTATTCGACCCACACAAGCTGCTGGCTCCAGGTGGTGGGGTTGGCAGAGACCAGGCAGTGTAGGGTACCGGGTGGCAGGCAAGACTGGAGGTGTGCTCACTTCAGGACCACGGAGCGGACGGCGTCAGGAACAAACATCTGGGGTTCGGCTGGGAACGCTGCGCCTCATGGACCTGCTTCCCTATTCCGTAGCTGAGTACCGTTGCCAGGCAGGAAGTGGGAAGGATGGTCTCGGGTTTGAAGGGGTTTTAKACCAAGGTCTCATACCTTTTAAAGGGTTAATAAATTGTTTTATGATAAACTGTAAGGTCTCCTCTGTCTGTGTGTGTGTGTTAACACTTGTTTTGAGTGTTATGCCCTTCAGACAGTATCAGAAGGCGGAAACCGTCTACGCTTATACTCCTCCTGTTTGGGCCCCACCGTGGCTATCTGAGGTTCTGAGAACACAAGGCTGCCGCAGGCCTGATGAAAACAGTCACCTGTCAGAAAATGCTTAGACTTTTAATTGCTGACAAGATGGTTGCTGCTGTCAGGGGGAGGTTAGATTTATTAAAATGCTGTTGCCAGGGAAAGTCACGCAAGGAGGACTGGTGAGGCTATATGAGTTGCAGGATGTCTTAGACACTTTGCAGAACCTGGGGAGAGCTATCATATACTGTACTCTGTACCAACTTCTGCCTACAATTGTATTACTAAAGGATAATTTTAATCCTTAAACAAATAGTCTGTGTTTCCTTTCTACTACCAATATATACGTTTGATAATTATATAGACCTGATCATCTGTAGAAGAAATTGACCAACAGGTTCCGGGGCTATAGCGGCGAGACAGTGCATCTGGCTAGACATTCTTGGATCCCGGCCGGTATGAGAGGGAGAAGTTGAACCGTGTGAACAGCAGTGCCCATCTGGCTTGCCTGGAGTTGAGGCGATTGGCGGTGCGGAAATACTCCAGGTTCTTGTGGTCAGTCCACACGATGAACGGATGTTCCGCCCCCTCCAGCCAGTGCCTCCATTCCTCCAACGCCATCTTCCCCACGAGGTCAAGGGCAGAACGCTGGGACAGGACAGCCCCCACTCCGACATCCAAAGCATCGGCCTCCACCACAAACTGACGAGATGGGTCAGGCTGAACCAGGATGGAACCTGTGGTGAAGCGATGTTTGAGGTCCTGGAACGCCCGGTCAGCAGCTGGAGACCACGTAAATGGAGCCTTGGGTGAGGTTCGTGCTGACAGGGGGGAAGCCAGGGTGCTGTAACCCCGGATAAAGCGTKAATAGAAGTTGGCGAACCCCAGGAAACGTTGCAGCTGCACCCTGGACGTAGGCTGAGGCCAATCCATCACTGCTCTCGCCTTCCCGGGATCCATCTGGACACTCCCAGCAGAGATGATGTAACCCAGAAAGGGGATGATGGAGCGATGGAACTCGCACTTCTCTGCCTTCACAAACAGCTAATTCTCCAGAAGGCGTTGAAGGACCTGCTGGACATGGAGCACGTGTTCTTGAGGGGAGCGGGAGAAGACGAGGATGTCATCAATGTAGACGAAGACGAACCGGTTCATCATGTCGCGGAGGACATCATTCACCAGAGCCTGGAACACAGCAGGGGGCGTTGGCCAAAGGGCATGACCAGATACTCGTAGTGGCCACTGGTTGTGTTGATGGCGGTCTTCCAATCGTCCCCCTCTCGTATCCGCACCAGGTGATACGCTTTCCGTAAATCCAGCTTGGAAAACAGTGGCCCCCTGTAACGGCTCGAAGGCCGAGGAGATGAGTGGTAGCGGGTAACGGTTCTTAACTGTAATGTCATTCAGTCCACAGTAGTCAATGCACTGGCACAGGGTCTTGTCCTTTTTCTCCATGAAGAAGAATGGAAGAGCGGAAGTGACGTGGCCTGGGCCTTGCTGAACACCTCCCGGAGGTAATGGTACTCCGTGGGAATAGCGGAGAGATCCAGGGCACCTTCCGAGCCCCCAGAAAGACGTCACGGAGCAGGTTGTGCTGACTTCAGGCAATGGGCGTGGCAGAACGGGCTCGTTGGAGCCAGGAGAATCCCAATACCACGTGAATCAGAGGGGACTTGATGAGCAGGAACTGGATAGCCTCGCTGTGGTTCCCCAACATCCGTAGGTTGATAGGAGTGGTGTTGTGGGTGACTCGGCCTATAGAGCACCCGTCCAGTGCTCTAACATCCATGGGAATGGAGAGGGGCTGAGGGGGGATGTTCAGCTCGGACGCCAGGGTAGCGTCCAAAAAACTCTCGTCGGCCCCAGAGTCAATGAGAAACTGTGAGATTTGGACTGGTCTCCCCACAGCAGAATGACATGAAAAGGGGTGCGAGTAGGGGAAGCAGGAACATTTTCCATATGGCCCACCAGAGTACTTGTTCCTACCAGTGAGCTTGGTTTCTTTAACGGACAAGAGGACACAACATGACCAAGAGTCTAACAATACAGACAACTCTTCATGTCAATCCTGTATTGCCATTCCGCTGGCGATAGCCCAGCTCTGCCTAGTGGCATAGGCTCAAGAAGCGGTGACTCAGCTGTCTTCGGCAGCCCTATGGCCGGCTGTTGTTCCCACACAGCAGTAGCCAAGGTGAGAGCCCTCCCGGACATCAGCGTGATGAGGTAGGCTATCTTGGATCGATCCGAGGGGAAGGAGGAGGGCTGAAGCTCGAAGACGAGGGCACACTGAGCTAGGAACGCCCGACAGGTGCTCGGCTCTCCATTGAAGCGTTCCGGAGGAGATAAGCGGGGCTCCCGAGAAGGTGGAGTTACCGATGAGTCGCTGCGGAGCTGTGGGGTTACCACCGTGGTATGCGGCCTCCCAGACAACTCGAGGAATTCGTACTATCAGATATCAAGGTAAGACCCAGATGCAGACCGTGTCGAAGTAACAATATAGCAACAGGGGCAAAGGTACAGGACGGCAGGCAGGCTCAGGTCAGGCAGAGGTCGGTAATCCAGAGGTGGAGCAAAGGTACAGAATGGSAGGCAGGCTCAGGCAGAGTGGTCAGGTGGATGGGTACAGAGTCAGGACAGGCAAGGGTCAAAAACCAAGAGGACGAGAAAAGAGACTGAGGAAAAGCAGGAGCTGACACAAAAACGCTGGTTGGTTGACAAACAAGACGAACAGGCAACAGACAAACAGAGAACACAGGTATAAATACACAGGGGATATTGGGGAAGATGGGCGACACCTGGAGGGGGGTGGAGACAATCACAAAGACAGGTGAAACAAATCAGGGTGTGACATATAAACAAGTAGTAAATGACCTAGAGACAGAAACCTGGCGCAATGTACATTTTGCTGTCTGTTGCTTGATAGCACAATGTACCTTTGTATAATTCTACACATCTGTTGTTTGTCATGAACATTCAGAAGAATGTACTTTGCTATAAAGAGCTACAACCCAAATCTGTTTGTTGGGCTCTCAGCGATCACTTAACACCATGCCCAAACCAGACACGCTCGTGCGTCAGCCTGCGCCATCGTGCACAAATTGATTTTGTCCCCCCACACCAAACGCGATCACGACACGCAGGTTGAAATATCAAAACAAACTCTGAACCAATTATATTAATTTGGGGACAGGTCGAAAAGCATGAAACAATTATGGAAATTTAGCTAGCTAGCTTGCCGTTGCTAGCTAATTTGTCCTGGGATATAAACGTTGAGTTGTTATTTTACCTGAAATGCACAAGGTCCTCTACTCCGACAAATAATCCACACATAAAATGGACAACCGAATCGTTTCTAGTCATCTCTCCTCCTTCCAGGCTTTTTCTTCTTTGGACTTTATATGGTGATTGGCATCTAACTTTCATAATAAGGTGTATTACCACAACCGACCGACCGACCTCAGTTCATCTTTCAATCACCCACATGTGTATAACCAATGAGGAGATGGCACGTGGGTATATGCTTCTAAAAGCCAATGAGCAGGACTTGCATTGCGTTCGGCGTCACAAATAGAAGCAAATTCTATTTTAGCGCTTGGCAAAGCAGAGGCTCGTTGGCGCGCGCGAGCAGTGTGGGTGCAATGACTGAATAAAATGTATGTGTACATTTATTTTGCAACGCGGTTTGGGTAGCGTGTAACTTAAGGGTGGTCATTGACCAACTCCATTATTGAAATAATTAATAATCAAGTTTGTTTGTTTTTAAGAAATCTAAAAGTCTCTCTCCTTTGAATCAGAAACGACACGCCTCATGGGTCTCCCGGTCACGGCCGGCTGCGACACAGCCCGGGCTCGAACCCGGATCTGTAGTGACGCKTCTAGCACTGCGATGCAGTGCTTCAAACCGCTGCGCCACTCAGGAGGCCCATTTGGTCTTCATTAAAGGTTAGGCATTTCAAATGATCACTGTTCCAGACATGAGATGCGAATCACTTCGCAATATTCTGTTATATTTTATTCTGTTATATTACATCATGTTTTTTTACTATAAAATAGGTGTCGAGTGTAATAAGGGTTCAGGAAATAAGAGCATCTTAATTAACAAAACAAGGATATGCCATTGCACAGCCATACCTTTTTGAAGATTGTGTTCGACGATATAATATAACTAGTTGTTATTACAGTGTCAATAAATTAATCTTAAATGGCACTTGTTTTTTTATTGACTGAATATATATGAGGCAATTTAGCAATTAGGATTTGTTATCTGTAACATTCTGATAAATTAGGCATTGTTGCTCACTGTTGGTATATACTGTAGATAAATACGCACCTATTTTTTCCAGTGCCACCCTTGTTCTAAAAATAGCTTATTTTGTTTTGAGTACTCCCCCAAAAAATCATGAGAGTACTCGAACAGTCAAAGAAGGTCAAATTCCCATCCCTAGTCCCCTCAGCAAGCTGGTCCTGGGGTTCTGTTCACAAACACCAACAGACCCCACAGAACCCCAGGACAGAAACACAACCGGAGAAAAGAAAAATATAATTACTTGACACACTGAAAAGAACTAAACAAAAAAGAAAGCAAACTTGAATGCTATTTGGCCCTAAACAGACAGTACACAGTGGCAGAATATCTGACCACTGTGACTGAACCAAAATTAAGGAAAGCTTTGACTTCCGACTCAGTGAGCATAGCCTTGCTATTGAGAGGCCGCTGTAGGCAGACCTGGCTCTCGAGAGAAGACAGGCTATGTGCAGATTGCCCACAAAAATAGATGGAAAGTGAGCTGCATGTATGTATGACCATATTAGAGACACATATTTCCCTCAGATTACACAGACCAACAAAAAATTCAAAAACAAATGAAATTTGGATCAACTCCCATATATATTAGGTGAAATACCACRMTGTGCCATCACAGCAGCATTATTTGTGTCCTGTTGCCACAAGAAAATGACAACCAGTGAAGCACAAAAACCATTGTAAATACAACCCGTATTTATGTTTATTTACTTTCCCTTTTGTACTTCAACTATTTGCACATTGTTATAACACTGTACATAGCCAACATTTGAAATGTATCTATTATTTCACTGTTAATTTCTGATGTTTTATTTCACTTTTGTTTATTATCTATTTCACTTGCTTTGGCTTGGCAATGTAAACATATGTTTCCTATGCCAATAAATCCTTTTGAATTGAAAGAGAGGAGAGGAGAGAGAGAGGGACAGAGAAATAGACAGTACCTTCCTCATGGACTCCAGTTGTCTATGCTTGTTTTCATTGGCTATCTGCAGCAGCCTCATCCTCTCCTCCAGCTCCCCCTGCTCGGCCTGCTGTTTCTGCCTGACCTCCCTGCGCCGCAGCCTGGCCTCAAGGTGCGGAGAGGGCAGGCCCAACCTCAGCAGCTGGATGCATGTTTGGATGGCTGGGAGGGGAAGTGAGGAGAGGAGAGTCAGATAAAGAAAGGCTGGCTGCTTTATCTACTGCAGCGCCCCCACACCCTGATAAACACACAGCTGGGACAGAGCGATGTGAGAACAAGTCCCTCTGAGATTTAAAAATAAACCCTAATGTGGTGAGATAAAAGCTGTGCTGTTTACAGAATCTGTTAAGATGGTYGTGAGGGATTGGTCACTTTACCTTGAATCCATTCTTGTTTCCTCTTCTTATCCGATGCACTGATCTCAAAGCTTTTGTCACTGCACTTGACTATAAAGAGGCATTTCTTCCCCTCCTTGTCTGGCAGAGACTGCAGAGAGAACAAGACGTCACACACTCACTGCACACTTCCTTGTGTCGATCCCATTAACCCTCTAGAGTTTGATGAAACATTGAATTTGTGACTCATTTCAGGAAACTAGGCGTATGTTGCATGTCACTACTTCACAGGTGAGCCATTTGAACGAAAACTTTTTTTAAAAATCAAAATGCGTTTTTTGGCAGAAATGCCTTCTGGAACATGTGAACTTTCATGTGCCTTAATAACAAAGTTGTGGGCCTCCCGAGTGGCACAGTGGTCTAAGGCACTGCATCGCAGTGCTAGCTGTGCCACTAGAGATTCTGGGTTCGAATCTAGGCTCTGTCGCAGCCGGCTGCGACCGGGAGACCCGTGGGGCGGCACACAATTGGCCCAGCGTCGTACGGGTTCGGGGAGGGTTTGGCTGGCAGGGGTATCATTGTTCAATCGCGCACTAGCAACTCCTGTGGCGGGCTGGGCGCAGTGCACGCTGACACGGTCGCCAGGGGTACGGTGTTTCCTTCGAAACATTGGTGCGGCTAGCTTCCGGGTTAAGTGGGCATTGTGTCAAGAAGCAGTGAGGCTTGGTTGGGTTGTGTTTCGGAGGACGCACGGCTCTCTACCTTCGCCTCTCCCGAGTCCGTAAGAGAGTTGCAGCGTTGAGACAAGACTAACTACCAAATGGATACCACAATATTGGGGAGAAAAAGAGGTAAAAACTAAAATAATAACATTATTTTAAAAAATAACAAACTTGTATGCCATCTGTAAATACTAATAAAATTGTTAAATTACGAGCCTAGTTGGTTTAGCCACAGAAAAAGAGAGAAACGTTCCCGCTAGCCATGATTGGCTGAGATAATGGTTGGGCTGGACATGCTGAGAGATGAGTTCGGATTGGTCTGCCATGTAGCACGATTCTGTCTATAACATGAGCTGGTCAGTATGTGTAGGTAATCCTTTCTAGTCAAACTGCAAAGGTGTTGCTCTCCACTTTGTGGAGGACCGAGTTTTGAAATCAGTGGAATGCGGACGCTACAGACGTTTGTGAAAATAGTGTTTTTTCGGCATGTCTCATGGTCTGACAAACACCGCTCTAGCCCTGCCAACTTTCAACATAGAAGCGGAAGAGCGATATCGGTGGATGCGGTGGATTGAGACGTAGCCCATGCAAAAAAAACAGATATCTCTAACTTAAACAGATAGATTTTGATGAGGATTGTTTTATTATTTTAATTACATTTACATGGGGCCACGGAAATTGTAGGCTAGGGGTTAACAATGCCAAAGGAAGCTGGTTAACAAAGGTGGGCTAGCATGCATTCCAACGCTCCACACAATTTATTTAGTAGTTAAATGATAGCATAAAAGTGACCAATGGAATAATACATTGTTATTACCTCCACACAACAGTTGTGGTCCAGCAAAATTTCTCCCTTCTTGTCAGTGAGGTCCTCACTCACATAGTATGACATAGAGTTTGGTCCAAGCACAAACCAGCGCTCTGTCCAATTTTTCCTTTTGTGGCCTTTTTTCATCATGTAGCCCTTCAGGAAAAAATACATGAATCTGTCACACTCAAGATTGTAATATCTTATCTATATCTATGTTATTGTTACCACCAGCAGAGATCTGACAGAGGTCAGTGTAGAGTAGACAGTCACTGTGTCCTAAATGGCACCCTATTCCCTATTTAGTGCAGTACTTTTGAACAGAGCCCTATGAGTTCTGGTTAAAAGTATTGCACTACACAGGGAATATGGTCCCATTTGGGATGCATAAAGTGTAGTGAGAGAGGGTACCGCAGGCGAACCTGTCTGAGAACATCCAGTATGAGCTCCTGGAAGACCTCAGAGATGCCCATGGACAGGGTCTGGCGGTTCATGCCCTTACTGAAGTGGCCCATGCCAACCAGCTCTATCAGCTCCCAGGCACTCAGGCATTGCTGCTTCCTGTTCAACATGAGCTTGTAATCATCAAACATCTCCTGATTCCAAATGCCTCCCATGGCCTCCATCAGCTTCCGCAGGAAGTACTCAATCTGGAGGGGGGAGGAGAGGAGGAGAGGACACAGTGAGTCAGTCCTGTGGTATGAATGGGAATCATTTTAACTGAAAGAGCATAATTACAGCTAAACAAATAAGATATGTATGTGTATTAAAGGTGTTGTCTTGTCTCTCACTTCCTCTGTGATGATAACCAGTGGGTACCCGTCTTCAGACAGGAAGTTGAAGATGCACCAGACCTTGAAGGCATCATCGTTGGAGATGAGAAGATGGCTCATGTTGATGTTTTTCTTGAAACACAGTGTCCAGCACACATTGTTGAACTCCAGTATGTCAAAGTTATCCCTGACCTGTAATTAACATAAACAAAGCCAACATTTACACAAAACAGAACAACTTCCCTATTTTTCTTCAACATACTGTAAGTAAGGGCAATAAGATTAGAAAGGGTCAGTAGTAGCCTAATATTTCTCTGCCCTACGTTTTAGCCCACAGGATGTGAAGTACAAACAATGTTCTTCGTCTCTTCATTTTAATTCAAGTCAGATTCCGGAAGAGAAACGCAAGGAAATAGCCCCCAAGTACAAATAGCGCTAGGACTAAAGCAGTTTACTAATTGACATCAGTGTTGGTGTTATTGCTATGGAAACAGTTGGCAAGCCTTGCAAGTCTACAGATGTGGGCTATATCTGATGGTCTGCCAACTAGAGAACTGAGGACAAAAACTTTGAAGATCACTTCTTGCTTTATCACTGGTGTTTACAAAGTAAGTGCATTCATTACCAATGGCTGACTGCTTGAATATTAAGAAGGATATGAGTAATTATTATCTCTCCCCGATGCCAATAGATGGGCCTTTGAAATCTCCTTCCCATGCACTACAAAAGTCATAATAAAACTCCTTGTATGCAATTTGTTTTTATCTCACTCGAGTTGTGTTCTGATTATGAGTCGGTCTCTATAAATTTGCTATCACAAAAAGGGTCCCCGGCCACAAAAAAGTTTGAGAACCCACAACAAGGTGTTTACCAATCAGATTGTGAAGCTTTTCTAGAAAACAGACTCAGCAAAAACCAAAGACTCTGCATCATGCACTCATCATGTTGTGGAATCTATCTATAGTAGTGTGCGTGTTAACCCTTCACTTCTAAATGCAATGTATGACACAGGAGGAAATGTGAGTAGCTGATGTAAGCTTAATGGACGTTTGTTTTGAAACGAAGGCTATATTTTCTTGCACACATTGCAGTAATTTTCAGCACACATGGTTTTTTCTTTCGATAACTCACAATGGTGGGTCTCACACCTCCTTAATGGCTGTGAAACAGAAAGATTCTGCCACTCACACAGTAGACCTACCATAACAATGGCAGCCTTGTTCAAGGTCAAACAGATCCTGCTTGCTCCATTTATTTCTCAAAAACCAATACATTTTAATATGGGTGACATGCATAATATGGGTGACATGCATATCTTAGAGACTAAGATAAATACTGAAAATAGCAATAACACTCATCATATTATGAGCAAGGAAAGTTATATACAGAAAAGCATTGCCTTAAACAATGTTTCTAAAGGCACACATAAAACACTTCCCATTAAGTCTTATCATCCACTATGGGGATGCGGCACTCCAGAGTTACACCTCATGCTGAGGGATCTGTCAACCTAGGGGCTATGTACATTCTAGTGGTTCTATTTCTATGGACCCAACATCCCAGAGCCCTCCACTAACAGACCCACTGAGGTGAGGAGACAGGATGACGCAGGTGCTCAGAAGCCTGAGTGCAATGTCGGTTTGACATTTTACTGCATTGTTAGGAGCTCGTAACATTCACATTTCGCTGCACTCGCTACAACATCTTTTAAACTATGATAAGATCTAATCAACTTTTATTTAAAGTCTGCCAACTCCTTGTAAATGTATTTATTTTATTTCAGTCAGTTAAGAAGAAATTCATATTTTACAATGATGGCCTACACTGGCCAAACCCTCCCCGGTTGTGATACAGCCCAGGATCAAACCAGGTTCTGTAGTGACGCCTCTAGCACTGATTAGCAGTGCCTTAGACCGCTGCACCACTTGGCATGACAATGAGCAATGGAGTTGMAAAGAGCACAAACAAATCTTGGACCAGGCTAGTTGCTCTTACTGCTCACCTTGTCCAGTATGAATCTATTGAGGTAGGGCATGTAGCCCTGGTTGGACACAGGGCCCTCATCGTCATCCTTAAAGTGCTGCTCCAGGGCCACTGGGTCATGGGGTATCTTCATCACAGTGCACAGGTTATGAGAGAGCACCTGTAGAGCCACAGTCAGATCATGCAGTCAGGAAAACCATTGCCGTCATAGTAATATCATTCACCAGGTACTTCCCCCCAATGCTCAGAAGCATTTTATACAGGCTATGCACAATGAGCCTGGGGGAGAGGTTACTGTCATACTGTTGGTATTCACTGGGCATAGTAGAGATGTTACAGTATTATTGGGGTGTTCAATGGATATCAAAAAGATTCCTCATACAAGTGGGCATCATGCTCCCATTAACACAATTATATGGTTATTTTTCAAAAGGACCTCTGTTTAGTCTAAGATCACATTGACATGCATGACTAAGCATGTGTTGCTGTCAGTTCAAGCATCACTTCTGTTCCTTCCTGGAAACATTTACAAAAAGTGTGTTGAAAAGGTCCCTGTTGAGATGTAGAGTGAAGTAAATATATCAAAATAAATCTTATATTTATAAACAAGCCACTCATGAACATCTATAATCTAGACAAACGGAACAGACTGGACTGTCTGAAAAATAATATTAACAAAGGATGGTTGACAACATTTCCGGGCAAGTTCACTATGCAGTGTTGTGATAGCTCAGGTGGAATTTAGGTGCTGAATGAAAGGTGAAGACATATTTTCCAGACATCGAAAATACTTATTTTCTGGATGTCGAAAGTATGTATATACGTCTATGATTGGTTCAGATTTGGTCCGGTCCGGTCCAAAAATCAACGTCCTTGGAAGTTGAAATCAAGACCGGTCTGGACTGCACCCCAAAAAAACACCAACAAAATACAGTCAATCCAGACAGCACCAAAAAACGGACCAAAAAAAGAAATCCAAAAGACGTTGAGGTCGGTAAATGCTGAGTGTTGTGTCTTCATCAGAGCCTGGCTGGTACACAGACCACCACAGACCCAGACAGGAAAACAATACCTACCCTTCCAAAGCAGTGCCCCTTGCCTTTTAAAATCTCAACACTCTTACATTAGATTCTGTCCAAATTACTAAATATCGTGTGTAAAGCAAGATTATCATCAAGGCATGCATGTCCCACATTCATGGGTATCTGTCAATCAACAATGGTTATTTCCATAGAACCATTGTTATTCCTGTTTTTATGCGAAAAAGTTACACACGAGTAAGAGAAAATACTGATATAAGCAGAAACTGAGTAGCCTGTGAGCTGAGGGACAGCAGAAATGTCTTTACTTTGCTGTCGATTTTGCCGACTGAATTATCACTTGGCAGCTGACACAAAATTCACTTATGTGAGGGAAGCGAAGCAGCACATAATAGTATAGTGTACACTTAATTCAAAATAAGATCTCAGATACATTGTCAAATCTTTTTTTATCCTACTGATCAGAACTTTTTGTTTGTGTCTGATATTCGGATGGGCAATATGAGATTTTTTTTTTTTTTTTAACTTCATTATGGAATAATACTGTAGGCCTACTAGCTACGATTTAAAGTTTACCTTAAGCTGTGATTTGGACACTTTCCCACTTTGATCCACGTCCAAGGCTGTGAATGCGTGCCATATTGACTTCAGAAGTTCATCCCGTAGTAGTCCCATGTTCGTAGCCCCTGGTGCGCTCGATGTCAAAGTAAAACTGCAATTTTTTCAGACACTGATATATACAGTCACGTGATCGAGTGTCGCAGCAGGAAAATGAGACTGCATCACCCGCTATCTGGTGTATGGTAGATAGCCAGATAGCGCATAGTTGTCAAACGCGTTGCGCTTTCATTAGTATTCAATTGTGAAGAGTAAACGGTTAATAGACCACAAACAGCTTCATAAAAACATGTCCCAACAATAAACAAACCTATGTTGCATAGTGGTACAGACGATCAACTTTACAATAAACTACATTATAAAAGTTTGTATAACCTGAAAGACCACCATCTCTCATTTACCTGTTTTCATTAGATAACTAGTCCATCACACGGACTATCCATGTGTAGTCCCAGTTTTTTGTTATTTTAGAGCAACATTCATCAACAAACATTTGACAGTTCCAAGGTATCCATATTAATCGGGAGTGAATCTATTGAACTTGGAACAAGTAACATGAAACCAATAGCTGTCAAAATTATCTACATGCATAATATACATCATAGTAAAACATGAGAAAATGTAAATGAGTCAATAATGCTACAGTTCTGATGAGTTTGAACAGAAGAAAATACTGACTTTACTAAAACAATTGATCAGCGGCTCCGTGCATCACATATAAAATAAATGACACCGGGGCTTGACAGAATGATCTACTTTGACCAACTGCATCACACACACAATTGGATGACCCATCATGAAAAATGTACATTAGTAAAACATCTTAAACAGTGTACACAACTCAATACAAAATGAACTTCAGATAGGAAATGTATTGCAGATGCAACACATTGAAATTCCATGTTTTACAGAAGAGACTGATTACTGATATTCTAAACATCTGAATGGAACTAACAAATTCACTGAACTCCACTAAAGTTCAAGACAAACCAACATATATAGCAGCAGTATGCATTTTTACATTTAGCAGACGCTCTTAACCAGAGCGACTTACAGTAAGTAGTGAGRGCATACATTTTCATACTTTATCGTACTGGTCACCCGTGGGAATCGAACCCACAACCCTGGCATTGCAAGCGCCATGCACTACCAAATGAGCCAAACAGTTTGCATAAGGCAAGTTCAAAGTGCTCATTGAATCATTCCTAGTCAATGATCCAGTTCCACTACCTGAAATCAGGTATAATAGACTGTAAAGTGCAAATTTGTATCACACCATCCCAAACCCTCACACTGGCAACAGAATGTTCTAGCATGCTCCCACATTCCATTACAAACAAAAATCAGCTATGTTATTTAATACCAATTGACAGAACATGCCATGCTTGGGAAGATAACAACCCTTTCACTCTTTAGAATCAAATAAATTTGGTCCATTGTTTTACTAACCCTTTCCAAGTACCAAACAGTAAGAACTATAATAGTCGGTTTGTACACTCTGAAGCCCATCTCTCCATGTCTGCCTAGGGAGGCCTTCCCAGTTCACTGTCGAGTGCAACCAGGGTTGTTTTCATTTGCGCACAAGGTAGCAAGAAATTTTGTAACAGAAAACAAGCATTTCTAATTGGACAATTTCATGTAGTCCCTCTGTTTTGGCCTGGTTTTTCCCCCCATGTCGTGCCTAGTGAATATGACCCAGTCTGATACCCATTTGGGTTGGCAGTTGGCCCGCTCAGTAGATGGTCAGGCTGACTGAGCGGTTCATCTTCTTGCCGATGAGCCTGGAGCTCCTGCTGGACCGAAGGGTGGAGCGTGTCAGGACCCTATCAGAGATCAGAACCTTCTCCTCTGCAGCTACTTTGGCCTGCTGGGCCTTTTTCAGCTCCCTGCACGAGGACAAGCACATTGGCTTCTCTAACATTCATAAATACCAAGAAAATAGTAATTACATCTGAAATGGATTCCTGAATCATTAAAGAATAGGTAGCATAATGTAATTTTTCACAAAATGAACACTATGTTGTAGTATTCTCCCTAACATTCATACTTACAATATGATAAGTGAAAAAGGAATGAAAGCCTTGAGCCATGACATATGAAGAGMGTACGTACTTCTGCAGTAGCGCATTTTTGAACTTCTCTGCGTTGAGTTCCACACGGAGCTGGTCAGCGCTCATGCGGGAGGCAGTGAGGAGGACGGGGTGCTTGGTGAGGGAAGAGGCAGACGGCCTACTGGCAGGGTCAGGGTGGATCATTAACTGCAGCACACAGAATTCATTAATACCACTAATTAAACATTATTACTACTGCCTGTCCTGCACACAAACCACCATTACATAATGAAGCACCGCATCCAACATGGCACCATAAACCCTTTATAGTGCACTACTTTTGACCAGGTCCCATAGGGCTCAGGTCAAATATGCGCACTATGTAGGGAAAGTGTACCATTTGGAAAGCACACCTGGTCATTTCTAGTCATACCTTCAGTAAACTTGGGAATTCCTGTGAAAGCACTTGAGGTATCGCAGGTAGTTTTCCTTGTCTGATGTCATGCCACTTGTCACCATTAGTTGGGAGTGGTTCAGCTCCTGAGGCACTGACCACAGTCAGTGCTAGGGCAAAAATATCTGCCCTGGTGAGGTTTCTGTAGTCCTGAAAAACACATTGGTCCAATACATGATTTTGGATCATTTAACAAATGAGGTGGGTTGGGGGGAGGAGTTATCCAATTACCTCTTGTAAGACTTCATTGACCAGGTACCTGCTGTCCCCTTCTTCAACTTGAGGATTGTCCATTCTGGTCACATGGCCAAGATCACCTGGGGGAAAAATACAAAAACAGAATCCAGCTGCCTGGTCAACAAGTACACTCAATTATGAGCTTGTTCCATTTGCATGATATATATATATATTTTTTTAAATAGTACCTATTTTGTAAACAACATTTCTATTTGGTCCTTCCTCATCGTCAAATTCATCGACACACACCACAGTCTTCCGGGATAAGAAGATGTTGCCTGAGAAAAGTAAAGCACGGCAAGCGTTAAATCATAAATATTCTAAATGATTTCAATGGCGTAGCTGTATCCAAAACTCTGCAGCTACTTACTTGGCTTGATGTCCATGTGAACCAAAGAGGTGGAGTGAATGTACTTCAGTCCACGGGCCACCTGAAGGAGAAGGTCCTTGAGGTCCAGCTCAGAGAAGAAGCGCATGGTTCTGTAGTTCTCTGTGACCACGTCTGCCAGTGTGCCGCCGTTACAGTACTCATTCTGTATGAGCATGTGGTCGTCCTCTGACCAYGCAGAGTAGTACCTCACCACATGGGGGTGRTGTCCCAAGACCGCGTGGGCYTACACCTCCCGGAGTGCATTCTGTCTGKGGAAAACAGAACACAAMATTAGKACAAAAATGGCATYGCATTAAGMTCAARYAGTCYTTTAAATTMACACTTGGATTGTCAGCTTRTCAAAATCCATGGGATTCTCTTACTCGTCTACAGATCCAGCGAGGGGCTTCTTTGAGCGTTTGATGGCATAGATGCAGCCATCGAGTCTTTTCACACATTTGAAGACAGYGCCAAACTCCCCAGATCCTATCTTCTCCAGCTCATGAAACTCTGTGGCATATCTTGATATCATGTTGCTATCCAGAAGAGTCATTCTCTGCAAGAAAAGGACAGAGTTGCTTAGACACTTATCTAAAGTACAATTTCAGTTTGTGTGTGTGTGGGGGGTGGTGGGGTAATAAAAGTATAATTGTGATTACAAAAATATACCTTTGATAGTGGAATGATGTCCTCTTCACACTCTGCATCACTGGCTTCCATGTCCTCTCCACATGAGCTTTAGAGATAAAGGAAAGTATACAAAATGTGTTATATATCATTCCAACCACTGGAGGGCAGACAATCCCTACAAGTGTACATTGTGAGTGTAACCATGTGGCTTTGGGTTGCTGCCAACAAGCATGCAATAGTCAACAGATTAATTGCACACTAGATCTAGAAGCATGTCTGAATCTATTGTCAACTAAGAATAGGCCATGCTCCATTTACACCGACAGAAATACGAATCTCCCCATTCTAAGATGCTTCTTTTTTTTGTATAACAGTACAAAGTTGAGTTGTGGCACGGTAGTAAAATGTGATCTACTTTACAACACTAACTGCAATTACTTTGAGTTTTATAAAATGGTTCTGACAAACAAGAGTTCCACAACTACCTTAGGATAGGGGAGAGTATAAAGAGGAAATGGAGTTTGTTTTAGGTCAGTAGAAACTGAAGTCCCAGTCCCACAAAATCCCAATGTAACACCGGGTAAATAATGACATCAGTACAATGTGCTTCTCTTACTCATTCCTGTGTGATCTCTTTCTGTTGTTCCTTTGTAACATTGCTGTCTGGATCAGTAATGAGTCAGGGGTGAATGGATTGATGTTGATCATTGGTGCCTGTCTACTCCTGCTGTCTGTGTGTGGTCTTCCTGTTGAGTCCCCATTCATGTAGACACCTACTCCTACCCGGSAGACTGTGGATCCTGTGGTCACCGCCCTGGCTCTGGACAACAAACTCTGAAAGAGAAAACAAAACATTGCATTAGATAAGAATAACGTGTATGGTTGATCAATGATTCAGGGAAAACTATGCCATTGCCTGTAACAAATGGTAAAATAATCAAACTATTCTTCAGTCTTCTCAAGTTCAAACATGTTGGAAGACCGAAATAGTCATCTTGCACAGTGGCTGGTTATCTCTGGCTGAAAACTTTAAGTTAATTTGATCTTACATTGTGGATCTGATATAATAATTTGAGAACAATAACTTGTTACTGTAGTTAACCCACCTTAGGTGTGTGGGGGACATCAAATAGTCGGAGTTTTCTGAAGGTTTTATGGGGCGGTGTGTCGGGACAATCGGGAATGGGAGAGCTTCCATCCTCCTGATTGTCGGAAAACTCCAGGGACGAGCTGTTGTAGAAGGGCCGGGAACCTTTTCTCGGAGAAGGGGACCCCCTCATCAAGTCAGTCCCTGGTGATTTTAGGGGGAAAAGACATCCAAATCCATCACCCCAATGTTCAACGCGATCCTCCGCGGTAGATGTCTTCATGGTGCCGTTACAGACGTATTGATTTAAATTTGAGTTGTGTCTCAGCGATTGCACTGGGGAGTCCATTTCGGCAAMACTCGACTCGGCTCCAATGCTGTTGTTGCCATCGTCCTCTCCGTCACTCTGGTTGAAGTCCAGTCTTTGTCGAATAGGTCCCATCTTCCGGGACGTACCGACGAACAGTCGGCAACTGAAACTCATCACTTCCCAGAAGCAGTAACGTTGGCTATAGCGTAAAAGTGGCTAGCTAACTAAACACCGCTAGCCAAATCTTTTTCAAATTATCCCGAGTAGCTTGACATCCGTGTGCCCATGGCACTACAATCTTGAGTCCATTTGTAATCCAAAATGTAATCCAAATGGCTAAATAAATTAGCTAACGTTCGCTCACTAGCCTTGCAAATACGTTAAAGAGGTTAGCTAGCTACAGTAGCACGGTAACCCGTTAGCTTCGTTCCATGAGGAGCAGAACAGCTACTGGCAAACGAACGATATATTATGCTGAGCGCTTATTTTCTACAAAAAACTATAATTCATTTAGTACTTGTGTCTAGCTGTCAAAATACTCCAGTCTACTGTTTGTTTAACTGAAATATTGTCACAGCTTGTCCTGCTCCGCTTCCCGCGACCGTTGGCAGAATTATTCCAACCTAAATTTCTTCCACTCTTCAGCCAATGAGAACACATTCCTGAATTTTGAAACGTGGGGTTACTTCCTTCGACGCAAAGTTTTACGTCACTAAATGGATATTTGACAGACGTCACTTTGGCGCGAATTGAATCCTTGGATCTTTTTTTTTAACCTTTGAGGCTTTTAATTAATTTGTTCGCATCATTAGTCCTCATTGTACTGTACTGTAATTTTTTATTTCACCAGGTAAGCTAGTTGAGAACAAGTTCTCATTTACAACTACGACCTGGCCAAGATAAAGCAAATCAGTGCGACACAAACAACAACACAGAGTWCCACATGGAATAAACAAGCATACAGTCAATAACACAATAGAAAAAAAGTCTATATACAGTGTGTGCAAATGGCGTGAGAGGGTAGGCAATAAATAGGCCATAGTAGCGAAGTAATTACAATTTAGCAGATTAACACTGGAGTGATAGATGATGATGTGCAAGTAGAGATACTGGTGTGCAAAGAGCAGAAAAGTAAATAAAAACAATATGGGGATGAGGTAGGTAGATTGTGTGGGCTATTTACAGATGGACTATGTACAGCTGCAGCGATCGGTTAGCTGCTCAGATAGCGGATGTTTAAAGTTAGTGAGGGAAATATAAGTCTCCAGCTTCAGCGATTTTAGCAGTTCATTCCAGTCACTGGCAGCAGAGAACTGGAAGGAAAGGTGGCCAAAAGGAGGTGTTGGCTTTGGGAATGCCCAGTGAGATATACCTGCTGGAGCGCGTGCTACGGGTGGGTGTTGTTATCGTGACCAGTGAGCTGAGGCGGAGCTTTACCTAGCAAAGACTTATAGATGATCTGGAGCCAGTGGGTCTGGCGACAAATATGTAGCGGGGGCCAGCCGACTAGAGCATACAGGTCGTAGTGGTGGGTGGTATAAGGGGCTTTGGTAACAAAACGCATGGCACTGTGATAGACTGCATCCAATTTTCTGAGTAGAGTATTGGAAGCTATTTTGTAGATGACATCGCCGAGGTCGAGGATAGGTAGGATAGTCAGTTTTACTAGGGTAAGTTTGGCGGCGTGAGGGAAGGAGGCTTTGTTGCGAAATAGAAAGACGATTCTAGATTTGATTTTGGATTGGAGATGCTTAATGTGAGTCTGGAAGGAGAGTATACAGTCTAGCCAGACACCTAGGTATTTGTAGTTGTCCACATATTCTAGGTCAGAACCGTCCAGAGTAGTGATGCTAGTCGGCAGGCGGGTGCGGGCAGCGAACGGTTGAAAAGCATGCATTTGGTTTTACTAGCGTTTAAGAGCAGTTGGAGATCACGGGAGGAGTGTTGTATGGCATTGAAGCTCGTTTGGAGGTTAGTTGTCCAAGGAACAACTAACCTCCAAAGTGTCCAAAGAAAGGCCAGATGTATACAAAATGTTGTCGTCTGCGTAGAGGTGGATCAGGGAATCACCCGCAGCAAGAGCGACATCGTTGATATATACAGAGAAAAGAGTCGGCCCGAGAATTGAACCCTGTGGTTCCCCCATAGAGACTGCCAGAGGTCCGGACAACAGGCCCTCCGATTTGACACACTTAACTTTGTCTGCGAAGTAGTTGGTGAACAAGGCGAGGCAGACATTTGAGATACCAAGGCTATTGAGTCTGCTGATAAAAATACAGTGATTGACAGAGTCGAATGCCTTGGCCAGGTCAATGAAGATGGCTGCACAGTACTATCTTTTATCGATGGCGGTTATGATATCATTTAGTACCTTGAGCGTGGCTGAGGTGCACCGATGACCAGCTCAGAAACCAGATGGCACAGCGGAGAAGGTACGGTGGGATTCGAAATGGTTAGTGATCTGTTTATTAACTTGGCTTTCGAAGACTTTAGAAAGGCAGGGAAGGATGGATATAGGTCTATAACAGTTTGGGTCTAGAGTGTCACCCCCTTTGAAGAGGGAGATGACCGCGGCAGCTTTCCAATCTTTGGGGATCTCGGACGATACGAAAGAGAGGTTGAACAGACTGGTAATAGGAGTTGCAACAATGGCGGTGGATCATTTTAGAAAGAGAGGGTCCAGATTGTCTAGCCCAGCTGATTTGTATGCGGTCCAGGTTTTGCAGCACTTTCAGAACATCTGCTATCTGGATTTCGTTGAAGGAGAAGCTGGGGAGGCTCTGGGGGTGCGGAGTAGCTGTGGGGGGTGCGGAGCTGTTGGCCGGGGTTGGGGTAGCCAGGAGGAAAGCATGGCCAGCCGTACAGAAATGCTATATGAAATGTTCAATTATCGTAGATTTATCGTGGTGACCGTGTTACCTAGCCTCAGTGCAATGGGCAGCTGGGAGGAGGTGCTCTTATTCTCCAAGGACTTTACAGTGTCCCACAACTTTTTGGAGTTAGCTACAGGTTGCAAATTTCTGTTTGAAAAAGCTAGCCTTTGCTTTCCTGACTGACTGCGTCTATTAGTTCCTGACTTCCCTGAACAGTTGCATATCGCAGGGACTTCATTGTATTGCAGTCCGCACAGGATGTTTTTGTGCTGGTCAAGAGCAGTCAGGTCTGGAGTGAACCAGGCTATATCTGTTCTTAGTTCTACATTTTTTGAAAGGGGCATGCTTATTTAAGATGGTGAGGAAATTACTTTAAAAAAACGACCAGACATTCTCGACTGACGGGATGAGGTCAATATCCTTCCTAGATACCTGAGCCAGGTTGATTAGAAAGGCCTGCTTGCAGGTGTTTTAGGGAGCGTTTGACAGTTATGAGGGGTGGTCGTTTGACCGCGGACCCATAGCGGATGCAGGCAATGAGGCAGTGATCGCTGAGATCCTGATTGAAAACAGCAGAGGTGTATTTGTAGGGCAAGTTGGTCAGGATAATATCTATGAGGGTGCCCATGTTTATGGATTTAGGGTTGTACCTGGTGGGTTCCTTGATCATTGTGTGAGATTGAGGGAATTTTAGCTTAATTCATTGCACTTGATCATATCAAATCAAAGTTTAGTCACGTGCGCTGAATACAAACAGGTGTAGACCTTACAGTGAAATGCTTACTTACAGGCTCTAACCAATAGTGCAAAAAAGCTATTAGGTGAACAATAGGTAGGTAAAGAAAGAAAMAAAACAGTAAAAAGACAGGCTATATACAGTAGCGAGGCTACATACAGACACCGGTTAGTCAGGCTGATTGAGGTAGTGTGTACATGTAGATATGGTTAAAGTGACTATGCATATATGATGAACAGAGAGTAGCAGTAGCGTAAAAGAGGGGTTGGTGGGTGGTCGGACACAATAKAGATAGCCCGGTTAGCCAATGTGCGGGAGCACTGGTTGGTCGGCCCAATTGAGGTAGTATGTACATGAATGTATAGTTAAAGTGACTATGCATATATGATAAACAGAGAGTAGCAGCAGCGTAAAAAGAGGGTTTGGGGGGGGGGCGAGAGAACAGTCTATGACTGGGGTGGCTGGGGTCTTCCACTGACACCGCCTGGTGTAGAGGTCCTGGATGGCATGCAGCTTAGCTCCAGTGATGTCCTGGGCCGTATGCCGAGCAATTGCCGTACGCCGAGCAAGAGGCCAAGCAATTGCCGTACCAGGCAGTGATGCAATTTCTATGTTGATAGAAATGTTATCTTGCCYGTGCAGCGTATATCTCGCTAGCTGAATATACATGTCGTCATTCAGCCACGATTCCGTGAGACATAGGATATTACAGTTTTTGATGTCCCGTTGGTAGGATATTCGTGATCGTACCTCATCTAATTTATTGTCCAATGATTCCACGTTGGCGAGTAGTATTGACGGTAACGGCAGCTTTCCCAGTCGCCTTCTCCGGGTCCTGACCAGGCATCCGGCTCTTTGTCCTCTGTACCTGCGTCGCTTCCTCTTGCAAATAACGGAGATGTCGGTCCTGTGGGGTGTTTGGAGAATGTCTTGTGCGTCGTKTTTGTTGTAGAAAAAATCTTTGTCTAATCCGAGGTGAGTGATCGCGGTCCTGATATCCAGAAGCTCTTTTTTGCTGTAAGATACAGTTGCAGAAACATGATGTACAAAATAAGTTACAAATAACTTTAAAAAAAACACATAATAGCATAATTGGTTGGGCACCCGTAAAACTGCTGCCATTTCTTCCGGCGCCATTTTATAACCTCAGCTAATCTTATAGCATTCACAATAGACATTGATCATTTCTGAAATTGCTTCTTGGTATATCATTCAATTATTTACACAAAAAGCCAATATGCCCAAAAATCTTAAATTGATAAGAATTGTCTAACTGCTCATATAGTAGTATGAGTTGACGTAAAGATGTGGTAGACATTTTAAGCACTTGCTATAAACAAATACCATACTGGGTCTTACACATACAAATAAATTCAATACAATACTTAACAATATCCTGTTTCAATAGTAATCAAGTAGATTTCAGATGATAAATCTACAACATTATCACAAAAACAATTAGTGCAAATATATAGAATTGTACTGCTTTATTTAACAACCAATGTGTATCCATTATTTGTACATATTCAAAGTTAAAATATATGCTGGATTCAAAACATTGGCTATTTACTGTATATACACAGAATACAATATTCACACATGGAAAAATGGTACCAAAAGTCCAAAAACACATTACATTTCTTAATCTCATTCATGCAGCAACACACATCTTACTCGAGAAAGTAATGGATGTTTCAGCATTACAGACTCTTTGTGCAGCCATATCAAAATGTCTATTTACAAATCTTAATAAAGAATTCCATGTTTGATTTAAGAACAATACCCTTAAGTCAGAAAACTGTAGAATTTGTATAGAACAGTTGTTCTCATCAAATATTTCAATAGAAGTCATAGTACTGAAAGGCTTATCTTATCTAATCATCCAATCCCATCTCTCCTTGTTGTATTCTTGATGCTATCCTGATGGCTTCTTCGAGTGAAGGTTGTTCACTGAGCTAAGAAACAGAAAGGTTGAAATCACACACTGAGAAAACAATATTATTTACGCAAGATTGATGGTCTGATCAGGTGTAAGTAACATAATACAACATCTCGTCATTAGTGTGAGAGGAAAATACTTTTATTGTATCAAATGTTTTTTTTATGCAACAGAATAGAGGGTTCTTATAACTATTGTCTGTGTGAACTGAAAGTGGGCCTCTGGGAGATAACACTGACAGGATATTTACAATGTCTTTTGGGTGATAAAACCTGAAGAGACCACAATCTGGAGCATGAGTTAATGTTTCTGTTCTATATGGAACCAGGGAGAGATGACCCCAGGGCAAGATCTTGGTCTCTACACAAAGATAACTGTTTTTACAGCAGATACTGTCTGCTGTGAATTCTAAGTATCTTTCATACAAATCTTTACCTTGTGACCCATTCCATACATCTGTTGTTCGTCATGTAGACTGAAAGGGGTGTGTCTTGGCTATAAAATACCTTTGTACTTTTGTCTCGGGGCTCTCAACGAATTCGTCAACCAGCCATCATTATTGTAGAGCACTCAATCGATTCACATATATATATATATATATATATGTGTGTGTTGTATTGACCTGCTCCCTTATAAGTGAATAAAGATTTAGTTTAAGTATAACTCTGACTTGTGTGATAAGTTTGTCTCTCCTCATTTGATAGTAAAGAAATTAACCACATGAGACACTCTAGTTAAAAAATTAAGGCTCCTCCCATTGCAGTAAACAGTAGCTCATGTAGGCGTCAAAGGGAAGCAAACCTACATAGCAGACTGACTGGATGGAGTCTACAGGGATGAGTCAAGGCTAACCTTATTTACTTAAAACACCTTGTATTAACATCACAATGGAAGGACTGATGTGATCGTTGAAAACAAATAAATACCAACACACTGAATGTTTTTGTTTCTATTTAGCAATGGATTTGTCAGGAATAGACAGGAGAGGTGCAGAGTTCCTAAAACACGTGTACCTCAAGACTGAATATGACCCTTAATGATGGTCAATACAAAAATAGGCCTAATCTCAGATTCACACTGCTGTAGGCCAGCTCAGTGACTACAATATAATGCACTGTACTTCTTTGTAAGGCTGTGAGTTAGGCTAACAAACAGCTGTTTGTTAAAGCTACTGCAGTGTCATTTGAACGTGTTATGCTTCTCAGCATCCAATGGGAATATATTGTGTGGCCTGCTTGTCTCTATATGTTGCAATATTTGGTGTTTTGTGTCAGAGGGAGTCCCCTACCTGGACAGCGATCTGTGTGCCGTTTGAGGTGGCTAACAGAGTGACAGGGTGAACCCCCTCCTCTGTCTGCATGCCCTGAAAGGAGGCCAAATCAATGGCCACCTGGGGTAAAGAGGTTCAGATGTAATTAAGACCAAAGTCAAAAACGCATCACAAGTGACAATGATTAGTATGTCTGAAAGGGGGTTTTGCCCATTAAGTGGAAATGAACAGTTCTATTGGTGTTTGCTGTGGGTGCGTTGATAGAAATAGAATCACTAGTCATCATTCTAGTTCTGTCACTGTTAAGGTATCGAACAGAACTAAACACAGGGACACATTTGGGATTCAGATCATGGTGGTAAAAGTTTTAGTAAAACTCACCTGCTCTTCTGTACCATCTACTGCTACCATGGTGACTGAATGTGTTCCATCTGCATTAAGCATTCCATGGGAAGGAAACCGTGAAGGTGGTGCATCACACTGGTTACCATGGTAATTGTGTTCCCCACGCCTGCATGTAGCCTGGGAGATACTGACCTGGGAATGAAAAGCATGTAACATTTTATCATACACTATATACTTACCATTTGCCCTCTATGAAATATTGTACAGCTAACAAAGCGGTCTTCTGTGGGATGCATTGGAGTCAACATGGGCCAGTATCCTTGTGGAAGCTTTCGACACCTTGTACAGTCCAAGGGGGGGGGGGGGGGGGGGTTGAAACCATATTAGGAAGGTGTTCTTAATGTTGTGTACACTTAATGTTAAATTTGTATGTGACAACTATTAAGATGCATACTTCAGTTTTTTCCAAAACTCACTTCACTCCGCGGCATAAGAGGAGGCTTGCAGTAACTGGCACATGCGCAGACGCAATACAATGCTGGAACGCTGATTGAACTGTTTACATGTCCTTCTAATTGGGAAAGATTGCTCAAACCAGGTGTTTAACTTCTATGGCTGCAGGGGCAGTATTGAGTAGCTTGGATGAAGGTGCCCGAAGGTGCCCTAGTAAAACTGCCTGCTCCTCAGTCCCAGTTGCTAAATATATGCATATTATTATTAGTATGGATTAGAAAACACAATGAAGTTCTAAAAAACTGTTTGAATGATGTCTGTGAGTATAACAGAACTCATATGCAGGCAAAAACACTGAGAAAAATCCAAACATGAAGTGGAAATCTGAGGTTGGTCCGATTTTCAACCAAGCCTCTATTGAATACCACAGTGGGATATGATGAGGTTTGCACTTCCTACGGCTTCCACTAGATGTCAACAGTCTTGAGAGAACCTTGTCTGATGCTCTCTGTGAAGTGGGGCCGAAGAAGACAGGAATTAGTCAGGTCGTATCATGACCTGACCATGCTCTGACATGAGAGGGAGCTCTGTTCCTCGCACATCTGAAGTCAATGTAATTCTCGGTTGGAACGTTACTGAAGATTTATGTAAAAAACATTCTAAAAGATTGATCAATACATCGTTTGACATGTTTCTACTGACCTGTTATGGAACTTTTTGACATTTCGTCTGCTTTTAGTGAACGCGCTTCCTGACTTCTGACTGATTTCCTAACAAAAACGCTATTTGGACATAAATGAATGACATTACTGAACAAAACAAACATTTCTTGTGGAAGTGGAGTGCATTCCGACGAAGATCAGCAAAGTGAAGATTTATAATGCTTTTTATGATTTGTTGACTGCACAAATTGCAGGGTAACTGTATGGCTTCCTTTTTGGTTGAACGCTGCTCTCAGATTTATGGAACATTGTGCTTTGCCGTAAAGGCTTTTTGAAATCTGACACAGCGGTTGCATTAGAAAACAAGTGTATCTTTAAATCTATGTAAAACTGTATCTTTCATCAAAGTTTATGATGAGTATTATGTTATTGACGTGGCTCTGCAATTCCTCCGGAATTTTGGAGGCATTTCTGGACATGGCGCCAATGTAAACTGAGGTTTTTGGATATAAAATATGAAGTTTATCGACACAAAAACATATGTATTGTGTAACATTAAGTTCCTATGAATTGTCATCTGATGAGAATCATCAAAGGTTAGTGATTTTTATCTCTATTTCTGCTTTTTGTGACTCCGTCTTTGGCTGGAAAAAATCTGTGTTTTTCTGTGATTTTGCAGTGACCTAACAATCGTTTGTGGTGCTTTCGCTGTAAAGTCTATTTGAAATCGGACACTTTGTGGGATTAACAACAGAATTACCTTTAAAATGGTATAAGATACATGTATGTTTAGGAATTTTAAATAATGGATTTCTGTTAGAATGTGGCGCCTGCACTTGTCACTGGCTGTTGTCATATCATCCCGTTAACGGATTGCAGCCATAAAGAAGTTAATTCGGCATATGCTTACTTCGATTATGATCATATACCGATTAAGATAAGCATAGTTAGGGGTTTACACGACTAATGCCATACTTGGCCCTCTGTCATAATCAGTTTCATATTTAATTATTAGTGTGCCATGGGTAAAGAGGTGTAACGATGTAGGGGGATAAATGGGGTTGTTGAGACATTAATTAAGTTTAGTATTTGCTAACCTGTTGGGTAGTGAAGTGTGTTCAAACACACATCCTTTAGTGGGGTGCAGGGCCGAAAACTAGGTAGAAAATAAATACAGCCTGCACCCGGATAAACTCTACCACACACCTTTATTCACAAACAACGTTTCCATCCTTTAAGCCATTTCCTGTGAATGCCATCTGATTCATTTATTATTATGAGAACTACTGTTTGGTATCAACATACGTTTTGTCTACCTGATATAAATGTCTACACAGTTATAATATTCAATCAATAAATAAATACAGTGCCTTTGTTAAGTATTCAGACACCTTGATTTTTTACCCCACTGTTACYTTACAGCCTTATTCTAAAATTGATTTTTTTTAAATCCTCAGCAATCTACACACAATTCCCCATAATGACAAAGCGAAAACGGGTTTAGAAATGTTTGCACATTTATTAAAAATAACAGAAATAGCTTATTTACATAAGTATTCAGACCCTTTGCTAGGAGACTCAAAAATGAGCTCAGGTGCATCATGTTTCTACAACTTTATTGGAGTCCAACTGTGGAAAATTAAATTGATTGGACATGATTTGGAAAGGCACACACCTGTCTATATAACGTTCCACAGTTGACAATGCACGTCAGAGCAAAAACCAAGGCATGAGGTCGAAGGAATTGTCCGTAGAACTCCGAGACAGGATTGTGTCAAGCCACAGATCTGYGGAAGGGTACCTAAACATTTCTGCAGCATTGAAGGTCCCAAAGAACACAGCGTTCTCCATCATTCTTAAATGGATTAAGTTTGGAACCACCAAGACTCTTCCTGAGCAATCGGGGGAGAAGGGCCTCGGTCAGGGAGGTGACCAATAACCCGATGGTCACTCTGACAGAGCTCTAGAGTTCCTCAGTGGAGATGGGAGAACCTTCCAGAAGGACAACCATCTCTGCAGCACTCCACCAATTAGGCCTTTATGGTAAAGTGGCCAGACGGAAGCCACTCCTCATTAAAAGGTACAAGACAGCCTGCTTGGAGTTTGCCAAAAGGCACCTAAAGGACTCTCAGACCATGAGAAAGATTCTCTGGTCTGATTAAAATCAAGATTTAATTCTTAGACCTGAATGCCATGCATCACATCTGGAGGAAACCTGGCACCATCCCTATGGTAAAGCATGGTGTTGGCAGCATCATGCTGTGGGGATGTTTTTCAGCGGCAGGGACTGGGAAACTAGTCAGGATCGAGGCAAAGGTGAACCGAGCAAAGTACAGAGATCCTTGATGAAAACATGCTCCAGGGCTGCCGAGTGGCGCACTGCATCTCAGTGCTAGAGGCATCATTACAGACCCTGGTTCGTTTCCAAGCTATATCACAACCGGCCGTGATTGGGAGTCGTATAGGGTGGCTCACAATTGGCCCAGCGCCGTCCGGGTTAGGGTTAGGCCAGGGTAGGCTGTCATTGTAAATAATAATTTGTTCTTAACTTAACTTGAGTGGCCCAGCCAAAACCCGGACTTGAACCCGCCGATCACACATCTCTGGGGAGACCTGAAAATCGCTGTGCAGCAACACCTCATCCAACCTGACAGAGCTTGAGAGGATCTGCAGAGAAGAATGAGAGAAACTCCCCAAATACAGGTGTGCCAAGCTTGTAGCATCATACTTAAGACTCGAGGCTGTAATCGCTGCCAAAGGTGCTTCAACAAAGTACTGAGTAATGGGTCTGAATACTTATGAAAACGTATATTTCAGTTGTCTAAAAACGAGTATTTGCTTTTATTGTGTGTAGATTGATGAAAATAAACTATAATCCATTTTAGATTAAGGCTGTAATGTAACAAAATGTGGAAAAATTTAAGGGGTCTGAATACTTTCTGTATTTCACCTTTATTTAACCAGGTAGGCCAGTTGAGAACAAATTCAAATTTACAACTGCGACCTGGCCAAGATAAAGATAAAAACAACAGAGTTACACATGGGATAAACAAACGTACAGTCAATAACACAAAAGAAAAATCTATGTACAGTGTGTGCAAATGAAGTAAGATTTGGGAGGTAAGGCAAAAAATAGGCCATAGTGGCGAAATAATTACAATTTAGCATTAACACTGGAGTGATACATGTGCAGATGATGATTTGCAAGTAGAGATACTGGGGTGCAAAAGAGCAAAAAAATAAATAAATGGGGATGAGGTAGTTGGGTGTGCTATTTACAGATGGGCTGTGTACAGGTACAGTGATCGATCGGTAAGCTGCTCTGACAGCTGATGCTTAAAGTTAGAGGGAGATATAAGACTCCAGCTTCAGTGATTTTTTCAATTCATTCCAGTCATTGGCAGCAGAGAACTGGAAGGAAAGGCGGCCAAAGGAGGTGTTGGCTTTGGGGATGACCAGTGAAATATACCTGCTGGAGCCCGTGCTACGGGTGGGTGTTGCTATGGTGACCAGTGAGCTGAGATACGACGGGGCTTTACCTAGCAAAGACTTATAGATGACCTGGAGCCAGTGGGTTTGGCGACAAACATGTAGTGAGGGCCAGCCAATTGTTTACAGACAGATTATTTCACTGTATCACACTTCCAGTTGGTCAGATGTTTACATACACAAAGTAGACTGTGCCTTTAAACAGCTTGGAAAATTCCAGAAAATTATATCATGGCTTTAGAAGCTTCTGATAGGCTAATTGACATCATTTGAGTCAATTGGAGGTGTACCTGTGGATGTATTTCAAAGCCTACCTTCAAACTCAGTGCCTCTTTGCTTGACATCATGGGAAAATCAAAGGAAATCAGCCAAGACCACAGATTTAAAAAATTGTAGACCTCCACAAGTTTGGTTCATCCTTGGGAGCAGTTTCCAAATGCCTGAAGGTACCACATTCGTCTGTACAAACAATAGCACGCAAGTATAAACACCATGGGACCACGCAGCCGCCATAACCACCATAACAAAGCCAGACTAAGGTTTGCAACTGCACATGGGGACAAAGATCGTACTTTTTGGAGAAATGTCTTCTGGTTCGATGAAACAAAAATAGAACTGTTTGGCCATGATGACCATTGTTATGTTTGGAGGAAAAAGGGGGAGGCTTGCAAGCCGAAGAACACCATTCTAACCGTGAATTACGGAGGTGGCAGCATCATGTTGTGGGGGTGCTTTGCTGCAGGAGGGACTGGTGCACTTCACAAAATAGATGGCATCATGAGGATATATGGAAGTAACATCTCAAGACATCAGTCAGGAAGTTAAAGCTTGGTCGCAAATGGGTCTTCCAAATGGACAATGACCCCAAGCATTCTTCCAAAGTTGTGCCAAAATGGCTTAAGGACAACAAAGTCAAAGTGTTGGAGTGGCCATCACAAAGCCCTGACCTCAATCCTATAGAGAATTTGTGGGCAGAACTGAAAAAGCCTTTGCGAGCAAGGAGGCCTACAAACCTGACTCGGTTACACCAGCTCTGTCAGGAGGAATGGGCCAAAATTCACCCAACTTATTGTGGGAAGCTTGTGGAAGGGTACCCGAAACATTTGACCCAAGTTAAACAATTTAAAGGCAATGCTACCAAATACTAATTGAGTGTATGTAAACTTCTGACCCACTGGGAATGTGATGAAATAAATAAAAGCTGAAATAAATCATTCTCTCTACTATTATTCTGACATTTCACATTCTTAAATAAAGTAGTGATCCTAACAGACCTAAGACAGGGAATTTTTACTAGGATTAAATGTCAGGAATTGTGAAAAACTGAGTTTAAATGTATTTGGCTAAGGTATGTAAACTTCTGACTTCAACTGTATATGGGGCTTTGGTGACAAAACGGATGGCACTGTGATAGCAAATTGGATGCAGTCTGAGTAGAGCGTTGGAGGCTATTTTGTAAATTACGTCGCTAAAGTCAAGGATAATTTGGATAGTCAGTTTTACGAGGGTATGTTTGACAGCATGAGTGAAGGAGGCTTTGTTGTGAAATAGGAAGCCYATTCTAGATATAATTTTGGATTTGAGATGCTTAATATGAGTCTGGAAGGAGAGTTTACAGTCTAACCAGACACCTAGGTATTTGTAGTCGTCCACATATTCTAAGTCAGAACCATCCAGAGTAGTGATGCTAGACGGGTGGAGGCAGCAATCGGTTGAAGAGTTTTACTAGCATTTAAAAGCAGTTGGAAGCCGCGGAAGGAGTGTTGTATGGCATTGAAGCTCGTTTGGAGGTTTGTTAACACAGTGTCCAAAGAATGGCCAGATGTATACAGAATGCTGTATATATACCCACACACATACATCATATATAAAAATCTCCTTTCAACTTARATGTATAGACTGCTCTAATTGATGCTCGTCCTATGGCTATAAATATGGGTGTGGTACACTTCAGGTGAAATTATTAAATGAATGTGCAGACACCATTTATTTTAAACTAACCTGTTGGGTTCCATCTGGGTGTGTTATGAGCTGCACATGCTGCTGACCAATGGCCTCAGTCATCTGTTCCGAACAGGACTCCTCCTCCTCCTCCTCAACCGGGGCAAAATTCACTGAGGGATCATCGATGGCCTCTGAATCACATGGAATAACAACAATGACATTTCTCAATAATTGTCTCGTGACTCAGTCATTACTCTGGTTGCAGTCCTGATAAGGGCATAAAAGCAGTCAGTGATTCACCGTGAGTCAACCTTTAAACACTGAGGTATACGTCAGATTTTAGAGGTAATCTACAGGTAACTGCCAAAATAAAGCAAACGCTTGAGTAAATTAGGGGTACAAAGTATATTGAAAGCAGGTTCTTCCACACAGGTGTGGTTCCTGAGTTAATTAAGCAATTCAAAAACATCCCAGCATTCTTAGGGTCATGTATAAAATTCCCAGTTACCCATTATTTTGGCTACCATGGCTAGAAGAAATCTCAGTTTATCTGAAAGAGGGATCTACAAGGAGCATCGATCAACTCAATCGAACACTTATGGGAGATTCTGGAGTGGTCCTGAGACAGCGTTTTCCACTACCTTCAACAAAACACAAAATTATGGAATTTCTCATGGAAGAAAGGTGTCACATCCCTCAAATAGAGTTCCAGACACTTGTATGCCAAGGCGCATTTAAGCGGTTCTGGCGACCCAACATCCTATTACGACACTATGTTGGCGTTTCCTTTGTTTTGGCAGTTACCTGTATGTTTATGGTTATTAGGTCACCACTAGTTACACCTTGGTACACATAGGTTGGGTTCTTTTTTTTCTCCTCCCCAAAAAACAGGTGACGAACGACAAATAAGATGAAGTCATCCATTGATGACTAATACATCTGTGTAAGGTGGTGTTGACTTCCAAGCCTGACCTGTAGGGGGTTCGTAGTAGGCCTCCTGCTCTTCCTCAATGGGCTCTGTGACGTTATGCGCTGTGCGTTTGTGCATGGCCAGGGTGGAGATCTGCTTGTAGGTCTTCCCACAGTGGTTGCAGTTGTAGGGCTTGCATGGTGTGTGGACAACGTGGTGTTTGTAAAGGCTGGAGTACTCTGTGAACCGCTTGTCACAGCCTGGGACTGTGCAAACGTAAGGCTTCTCTCCTGTAAATATATCCCCTTCATTAATCACACTGTAAAAGTCCACACTACAAAAAGGACTGAATAATGTTGTTGTGTGACTTTTAACATAAAGAGAAACAGAAGGACTATATACCTGTGTGGATCCTCACGTGGTTCTTATAGTTGGTGGCACTGGCGAAGGCTCGCCCACAGCCAGGCTCTGCACAGTAGTAAGGCCTCTCCCCTGTGTGTGTGCGAATGTGCACCTTCCTGATGTTAGAGGTAGTAAACGATCTCCCGCACCCCTCAAACGGGCACATGAATGGCTTCTCGCCTACAGTACAGAGGGGATGATGAGCTTGTTCAAGACCTCTTCAAYTTCATGGWTGAGATKATTTATAAACAGCATMATCAKATGATTTCTAATCCAAATCCGAGGYCAAAAARAAKAACTASTTGTACACTGTAGATTGCATWTGTAGGGATAAGACTAGGTATAAGTCTGACTRTGGACAAGTTTTGTACCTGTGTGGGTTCTGATGTGCTTTTGGAGGTCACCTGACGTCTTGAACGACTTTGCACAGTGCACTTCCTGGCAGCGATAAGGCTTCTCACCAGTATGTGTCCTGATGTGGCTTTTCAGGCCATACCCTTTTGAGAAAAAAACACATTWTGCTGAGTTGGAAACACGTGCTGTACGTTTAATGGATCACAGTCACACTGACCAACATTGTTCAGATAATGAGTGAGGAATTGTTCAAACTGAGGAAACTGATATCTCCTTAGCCATTTCAACAACAAGGTTACTATGACATATGCCTAGAGCACCTCAGCTTCATATCGCAAAGGTTTTATGACCTTTGCATTAGTCTGAAGGTCGTTTATTACCTGTAGCAAACTTCTTTCCACACCCCAGGTGATCACACAGATATGGCCGGTCACCTGTGTGGTACCTCTCATGTACCTGCAGAGGGCAGAAAAGAGCAAATCACACAAGATTAACAGATGTCATTTGGACCAATTGAATCTGATTCATTCTACATTCAAGATCCCAAGTCATTTTCAGGGAGTGAGTGTGCTTTACCTTCAGATGGTGTGCTGTTGTGTAGAGTTTCCCACAGCCCTCATAGTCACAGCGGAAAGATTTCTCTGTAGGCTGCTCCCTAGAACTACGACCACTCTGCCTTTGAAGCACAATCTGAAAGAAATATGTATCCAATGTACACTGGTGGTAAATATGATATGACATAGATAAACATGAGAAGTATAGTACCTGCATCTGCACACCACAATCTTGCTCAGCTCTCATCAGTACGGAGTTGACATCATCAGCTTCCACCTGAGAAAACAAAAGGAGGTAATAACCAGTGACCATTTTACCTCAAACAGATAAGGTATTTGAAAATTGCATATAATGCTGAGTCGATGAGCTGTTAAGATACAATGTCAAAAGCAAACTACCTTAGCGGTGTATTGTTCCAGCACGTTGATGGTCTCTTGGTCGAGGGTTCCATCAGCGTTCAGGTCTGACACTGTTCCATCTGCCTGGATGGCCAGGATGGTGTTGGTCTGAGGCATCTGTACTGTGTGCTGGATGTAAGCTGTGGTGCCATCCTCCAGCTGAACAGCCTGCAGGGTATTCTGGTCATAGGTATCTGTGAGGGAGTTTCAGTGAAGTTTAATACTCTATGGCAAAAAGTTGTTTTATTTTATTTACCCATCCAAATTTCTCCCGAAAAAAATGAAACACTGGGTAAAAACACATTTACAAAAGGATTACAACAATCTTAAAAATATGCAATATGCAGAAATTACTCTGCCATTTCCTAGTTGCTATTTATTTTTTATTTTTTAAGTTTGCTTAATTTCAGTTTGTGACAAAACAAGCAATGTAGAGAATCATTGTACCATCTAAATCTCTGAAATATATTTTCAATAACCAAAACTATTATATTTTCGTCTGTTTGATGCATGTGTACAAAACCGAAAGTAAAAGATGCAAAAACTAAACTTAAGATCGGGGAGCATAGAAATAGCGCACATAGAACCAATTTACCACTTATTAGACTTGCTTTCAATTAGAATGACAGATCTATGACTCGCATTTCTATGTGAATTTGGTCAGGTCGCCCAAAAGGTTACATGTCACAGCTTTAAGATTGAGACAAACCTTTTGGTGTGTGGATGTAAGCGGTTGTGCCATCTTCCAGCTGCACAGCTTGACCATCCTCAAGTCTCAGACCATCTCCTCCAATTACATCACACAAAGGGGATCCTGTCCACCTGTTGGCCTCCTCTGATAAGTAAAAATGGGGAAATATTGATAATTATATTAATTTCCCCATTACAATACAGTTTAATCTTAAAGTGGATAGTGTCATGAATAAGCAAAATATGAATGATTCATTACAACACAGCAATAATTAACATTGCTAAGAGGAAAACAGACCTGCTCTTGGCATTGATACATGTTGGACATATGCAGTAGATCCATCCTCCAGCTGAATGACCTGTCCATCCATGAACTTTCCATCTGAAATGGAGACTGCACTCTTCAATCAGACTGCTCTCATCAAATAATGGACTAAATCATGCTAATAATCAATAGAAAGAAGAAATCTGTCATGACTTGGCCAAGCAAGGTTAMCAACTCTTTCTACATGGTCAGACCGTTTGGGGGGTTACTTTATGGGGTAGTGTTCACTGTTAGTCAAGCCAATACCTTCGTGGCCACTTTCCATTACTGTATGTTTGGAGATGATTGACATTTGAGTTACCTTTAGGGTTGTGCTGTATGTAAGCTGTAGAGCCATCTGCAAGGGTCACAGCCTGTAAACTCACAGTGTCCATGTCCATTTGATCGCCATCTTTTGAACACAAATGACACAAGGGAGAAAAAAAACAGGCTCTAGATGTATAACAGCATGTGTAAGTAACTTTTTGCTTTGCTGGAAACTTGGCAGAATCCCCACCGATAAATGGAAAGGCATGGATGAACTCACCTGAAACAGTCTCTGCCAAACAGAGGGTGACCTGCTGAGTGTCTCCACCTGCATTTTGGAACTCTGCAATGCCCTGGGAGTCCCGGTTAATCTGAGCCAACAGCATTGTCGCTCTGCCAGACGAACACACACACATACGTTAAATTCACTGTGTGTGGCTGCATTGGGTGCAGTCAGTCACTTTCCATACAACTCTTGTAGTCAGATGCACAAAGATAATTTATGGATGCGACAAGACCCACTTTATTCAATTGGATAGCAGTGTCTGTTGCATTACTAGATCATATGTACACTAATAATACAAATCAAACGTCCAACTGCTTCCAGCTGACATGTTGTACAACAGTTGATAGGAGTAGCGCAGATTCAACAGTTCATGTTGTTGCCAAGTTGGATGGAACTTGATAGGGCAGTCAACAGTGCAGCTTCAGCTAGCTGTGTCAGACATCACGTTACCGTATCAACTATGAATGTGATTAGTATTTTTTTTTACCTATACCTATCTAACTATAGGTAACGAACTAAATTAGACAAACGTTAGCTAGCTAGCGTTAGCTGAGAACAGTTTTTGTTCGATTATCGTTAGCTAACCGACACTCGGTGATCATTTCACTAACGTTAGCTAAGTTAGCTAGCTAGTTCGTCATTCATGTATCTACTAGCAAACTAGTTAATGTTGAGAAAGGGCAAGTTAGTTAGCTAAATAAACAGTCAATGGGGAAATCGAGTTTATAAATTAGCCTCTTAAACGAACGGCTAACGTTAACTAGTTAGCAGTTAGTAGTGTAAAGAACGCGGACAAATAATTTGCTAGTGCTAATTAGCATGTGGGCTAGCGAATAATATATTTTTTTTTAGACAATACATGATTTAAAATATGGTTTAATGGAGTATATTTCTCATATCAAACGGCGAGCACAGATATCCCCTTCCGTCTCCCAAACTGGATATGGCTGTAGAAAGGCACACTGGGTAAAACCACATTTATACGAACCTCAAAAATTTCCAACAATCCCTTCGGTTCGACCACCATGCATCAGGGCAGGAAATGTTCTCCTGTGCGCGCACCCTGGAACATGTACAAAGATAGCACTTGCCCCGATGATTGGCAAATATTTCAGTCACGCAAGCTTCTAGTAATCTCATTGGTTCAAAGTCATTTCAATCATTGACTAGTGACCTCCCATAACCATAAATTCTTCACATTCTGCTTTTGGGGTACGTTCCATACGCCATTCTGGATCACAATTGCGACCGCTTAACTTTGCAAGTAAATTCAAGCGATTTCCAATAAAATATTTAACCTCATCTATGTTATTATACGTGATATTAGTGCTGTTCGTTCAGCACAATAAACAAATATAATCCTAAAAAACGTTTTCGAAGTTGGACACAGCCATTTTGGAACCGCAAAGCCTCATGGTAGCCTAAAGTCGAGCGAGGTAATGTGGGCAATGCAGTTGAATCAAACTCAAGGGTATTTGTAATGCATTTTATATACATTGACATTAGCCAGCAGTGTCTGTTAACTGAAACGAACCAGAACCAGGAAAACGATATGCAGTTTGAAGCAAGTTTATGGCCACGTTCTAGTTCGTCTATATCGTGCTGGGCAGTATGCAGTCATATCGGTCACTGATAATGTAGACACTAAAGCTCTACTAGTGGGAGTGATCAACGCTAGCCAAGGAGGACATGACACCCTTCTATCCCATAGTAGCACATGAACTAGAATTATAATTAGCTGGCTGCATAGTTCTAAATAGATTACACGTCACCTGATCTGACAGAGTATACAGACAATCACCCAAAATAGGCTCCAAATCAAATTACTGAGTGCACAACTGTGTAGCTGTTAGTAAACAGTCAAATGCACGCAATCCAACGTAACTTTTTTTTAATATGTTGTGTATATAGATGGTTCATTCATACACCAATCAAACGCTTGAGACCTTCACGATCAAGTCCAATTGTACATGCTTCAATGAAGTATCCAATTGACTTTCAGTGCTCACAACACCTCTTGTATCGAAACTGAACACCAAGAGCATTCTCTTTTTTTAGGAATCAAGAATGTTTCCATTTTAGCAGCAAAGTGATGCCACTCATTATTCTACACCGTAACCAAAGTTACAGCAGTTTGTGTTTTAAATGGTCTTAATTGATTTAAAAATTGCAGTCTGATACAGAAGGCTAGGAGACCTGAACAATATGAAAGTGCTAGTCATTAATTTACAGAGATTAGGCATCACATAGTGCTATGAAGTATCCAATATGCTACATATGAATACACTAGACACCTTACAAATGCCTCTGGTTGTTTTTGCAAGGCTACTTAAAAATCAAGAACCTTGGCTTGTATATACACACATAACAAACATGAGAATTTGTTAATGCAGAAAATAACGTAGACAACACTACTGCCAGAGGTATAATCCTATCACGCACAGCCTTTTGGCCAAAACAGTGAAAATGATTAAACATTTAGTCCCGTTATCAATTTCAAATTTTTAAGCCCTCCCGTTTTGTTTAAGTGGGAAGAAAAAAAAAGTCCCCGTCCTAGTATCCTCCACATTGGATCCCAGAAGACAATGTTGTTTAGAGCTTCTTTTTTCTCTTGCTTCAAGCTCAAGTTCTTGGTTTGTTTTCCCAGCCATTTGTTGCATTTGGTTGTCTTCCCACTTCTTCTGGTGCTATTTCCAATTTGATAGTCAGATTGAAGAGTCAGTGAGAAGAACCAGTTCTGGAACCACTACTTATGGGAACAACACAAGCTTTTTTCACTTCACTACAATCAGTCAGAGTAATAAAAGGGAGAAGGGATGACTCAATTCATTCCTGGAGCGTTGCCTCCAAAGTTGAAATTAGTTGGCACCACTTCTGGCACTGTGAACTTGTATCCGCCGTGCTTCTCGATCATTTTGGATTCTAGAATGACGAAAATAGGGCAATTATACAACAGGCCAAACATGGAAAGTGTTTATTTCCTATGAAATTAAAACAATTAAATAAAAATTAACAGCTGTCTAATTGTATGACGGGGAAACATTTACTTACCATGTGCTGCCCGTCTCTGGTCTGCAAGTGTGCCAATGTCATGCAGGTGTTTTCCTTGTTCCTCATCAAGGGTTTGTGTGAGTGCCTGGTACCATGCTGGGTCACGGGTCTGAATATCTGAGTTGGAGAAATACAGGTACGTTTTTTCCTCTCCTTTTAGGTACGAATTACACTTACCGGTAAGCATAAAAAATGCAACATATTGCATTCYTATCTTCAATACCGAGATCTTGTTTGTATTGTGTATTTAAACCTTCTCAGACAAATGCCTCGATGTCTTCAACTTAAGAACACGCTGCTGTGGGGAACTGAACCCAGAGACACAGAACGTGACCCTGACCCAGTGACCACAGACAGACAGAGTCCCGTTCCGACTCGTCATCGTATCATCACTGAAGAGCTTGTACTAATAATGCACTGTAAATAACAGGCCTCACAAATATGTTTCGTAATATTATTGATTGAGCGTAAACACTTATTCACTGTTTATATCAAATTTGTGTCCTTAACTTGACAACCCATCACTAGCTTTGTGTGCCTGAAAGGTGGTCTCCTTACTCTGTAGTATGGCCTTGAAGATCTGGTATTCATCCACCAGGTTGTCTTCATCATCTACAGCTGTAGTGTAGCCCTCCAGTGCAGTCTCCTCTGCGTCGTCCTCATCCCAGTCCTCATCATCCCCATCCTCTCCTGCATGCTTGGCCAGCATCTCCAAGTACTCCTGGCCCTCCTCATCAATGTCATCCTCATCACTGCCCAGCTCGACTGAGGAAAGGCACAATGGATGCAATTATTACTGATCAATSTACTAACACAACTCAAACAATCTACCATTGAAGTGCTCCTTGCAGCTGTATCTGATCTATTTACTATAGTAGGAAGATTAAAATAGGTGAGTGACAATGGGACAGCACAAATTTCAGAGGATAGCACAAATTTGGGGTGGCAGGTAGCCTAGTGGTTAGAGTGTTGGGCCAGTAACCGATCGAATCCCCAAGCTGACAAGATAAAAATCTGTCGTTCTGCTGCTGAACAAGGCAGTTAACCCACTGTTCCTTGTAAATAAGAATTTGTTTTTAACTGACTTGCCTAGTAAAAAAATTAATAAAATGCAGTACCATTCTCCTCATCCTCCTCTCCATCTTCATCATCATCTTCATCCTCATTCTCGTTCTCTGCTTGACAGGCGTAGGCCCTCTTGAGGCCGTTGAAGAGCAGGATGGCTGCGGGAAGCAGTTGGCCGGCCACCTGGTTGACAGCCTGGGGCCTCTGCTCCAGGTCAATGAGAGCACACAGGCCAAGCACGCAGATCTTCCTATCGTGGAGCCTGGGGGATAACATAAAATATCTTACTGCACATGTTTTCTCTATTTGATATCAAACTATATGGGGGACCAGAGAAACCAGACGAGCTGTAAATATATTAAACATGAGCATCTTTCATGGTCTTACCCCAGGAAGCAGTCAACGTCTTTGAGCCACTGGGAGATGAAGTGGTTGGTGATGGGCTCAGTGTTGTTTGGGAAGCGCAGGTTCTCCAGMGTGTTGAGCAGCAGAGGYGGGCTGTAGTACAGGGCTGCGATGGCCACTTGCAGACACATGGTCCTCAGCTCACTGGTCTTCACCTCCCTCGTCAGCCTCTCCAGCGCAGCCGCCACAAACAAGGGAACAACCTGCAGGAGCGGCAAAGAAAGTCAAAGGTGAATGTATAGTACAGTGCTTCTCAAAAGCAGTTACTTTGATATTCAACAAGCTTAAATAAGATTGAATACAGTCATAGCCATACAAGATTTAGTGCAGAAGCCAGACGCTTACCTGATCAATTCCGCGCCCTTTGCACTGCAGAATAACCACCTCCAACAGCTTGGCTGCATGACACTCTGGATCCTCACCTGGATCGCCAGTCAGAACCTGCATGGACAACAGATTATCAACCTGTTCACACCAGCAAAAATATACACCACCAATATAATGTGTGAACACATTGCACAGCGGCTGTTAATTACTGTACCTTCTTGCACATGCTGTAGATTATCTCCAGGTATTTAGTGTCAGACAGGAGAGTGTCTGTGTCAACCGTGACGTAGTTGTGAAGGAGAGGCATCATGTCTGAAATAGAGTCACATTCCCCATTTAATATAGTCTGTGTCTATATAATAGTCAAATCACCATAACAGGCAGTTGAGACTAGCAGGTTGGTGAGCAGTATACCTGTGAAGTAGTCAAAGCCATCCTGCTGGAAGACCTCGAACACCAAGGGGAGGAGCTGCCACATCTGTTGGGACACCTGCTGGCAGGTCAGGCTGTGTGCCAGAGACAGGATCTCCTCGTAGAACTCTGAAAATCAACACACACACAGGCTGGGTGTCAGACAGAGGTAAATATAGGACAACCCCCACAGAGTGAGGCAGTCACGTAAATTACTCTAGGCACCTCACCCACTTGCGCGTGTCAGAGAGACGGGAGGACCCGGTTTGAATGTGGTGGGACAGGAAGAGCAAGGGAGACTTACCCAGGACGTGCTGCTGCAAGACGGTGCCAATCACCTGCAGACATATACCCTCCAGCTGCTGGGTGATCTAAAACAGAAACCACATTCATTTAGTTAGTGCACTGGAACACACACGCACAGAGATTCACCATGAACATACATGTGGTGCTGCAAGAGTATATTTAATTATTTCATTGTGCAAGTAATTTCCAGAAAACCAAATGCCTGTGGGTAGGCACATTGATAAAAACAACATCACAAGTCAACAGCTGATCGCTTTACTTTACACAGTCAACGACCATGAGTAGTATACCAAGAAGACATATCTAACTGTTGACCAACATTTGCTGGTTTGGCTGGTTCCAAGTTCCACGGGTCCTGTGCGTCGGCGGACGTACGGGCAGAGAGCCACAGTGCTATTTCTAGAGGCATTAGCCTGCAAGGCACTTTGAAGAGAGAACAGCGTGTGTTTCCAGGAGCGGGTGGGCAGCTGGAAGTGTGTTGGCAGGCAGCACTATGACTTTAGCTGGGAGGGAAGCTGCTGTACTAAGTTGGTGTTTGGTTGAATGGCTGTAAGTAAATATGCCTTGTCCGAACCAGAATGGCCAATAGGGCAGGAGCCCATATCCTGTTTCTGTAGCGTGAGACAGCTTGATGTACAAGTAGACCCCCCGGACAGGACGCCATGGCTGTACTCACCTCTTTGTGGTCCTCCACCACACTGAGCAGTGTGTCGATAGTGTTGAGGATGCCCATGGCTGTCACCGCCTTGTCGTCCCCTCCCTCCTCGTCAGGCCCCGTCTGGATGACCTGGTTGAAGGTCATCGCCTGAGGAGAGATGGGAATAACAGCCATAAGTGGGTTTCCCTGAGAGCAGGGTCTTTAAAACCAGACCAACATGGAACTAGGAGAGATGGTAATTGGACCTTATTTCCTCTCTCCATGGCTGACAAACGGAACCATAAACGGATCAAAGGAAGACGACTTCCTGCGCAGGGCCTTTTTATGAGTCAGGTACTGAGCGCACACACACTCCTCACCAAGTGCTGTGTCATCTCCACGGCGATGGGCGTGACCTCTTCGCTGTACTCGCAGATCATCTTCTGGATCACGTTAGTGAGGTCATCGTTCTCCGTTTCACGCACAATGTGCAGGAGGGCCTGCATCACAGGCCGGATGAAGGGAGTGATATACTCTTTGGCTAGGAAAGAGGAAAAACATGACAGAGGAGCACTTAGTGATAATCAGCTATATCATTTGGATCCAAGAAGAACATAAGTATTAATGTTATACAGCAAAGACTCCATATACGCTAATGGTGTGTTTCTGAGTCTGACAGTGGAGAGATAGCTAGCTACCTTTCTCCTGGTTGCTGATGAGGACCTGCAGGGCGATGGCTGCCTCCACTTTAACAGGCATCTCGTTGTCGTTGATCAGGCAGAGGCGGGTCAGCTCCAGGGCTGTCTGCAGGTTCTGGTCACTCTTAAACTTGACCTCACAGAAGTAATGCAGGACCCAACAGGCCTATGGGGAAACACCAGAACAAATTGGCTATACTTTTGCCGAATTCTCCTAAATCTAGAATTTCTGTCTAGAACTATCAAGATGTGAAGAGTTGAAAAGCCACTGCAATGAGGGAAAGCAGAACTTGCAGAAAGCACTGATGTTTTACCAAATCATTGTCATTAATATTCTTGATACACATGCTCTCCCCTTCTCCCCACTGGAGCCCTGGGCCAGAATGATCTGGCAACGTGACACTTACTCTGGCTCTCATATAGCCCAGCTCACTGCGGAACAGAGTGAAGACGTGGTTCTGCAGCATGAACTCCATCTGGTCTTTATAGACCTTTTTCTGTTTCCGGGGGAGAGAAGAAAATGAAATTCATGGTTAACAAAAATGCATTTAATGTATTTGACTGCCACGTGGGAGCCATAAAGTGAACTTAAGTGATAAAACAATTTGGCAAAATAGTTACACGCCGTGTCAGCTACCTCATCTGATGAGTATGTGGTCAGACCAAAGGTCAACTAGAAAAGAGGAGATAGCAGATGGTGTTGGGTTAATCACCTTGAGCAGGATTTCAGCCAGAGAGCCAATCATGTGCAGCGCTCCGTCCTTCTTCCTGGGGTCAGAGGTGGGCTCAGTGAGGATCTGATAACAGAAGCCCATGGTCTTCTGAAGAACCTAGAGAATAAAGAAATGCATTCAGTCAAATGTGCTGCTTCTCTGTGTATCCTGGATAACTGRTWCACATTAACATCKAYCACCTRTGATATGTCCCAAATGGCACKCTAATCCATGTATAGTGCACTACTWTTGACCAYYGRRCATGGGMTAGTGCACTATGTAGGGAATAGSGTGCCATTTGAGATGCAGGCCAGGAGAGTTTGTGGGAGAGTATGGAGGCTGGCCCGTGGTGAGGAGTCAGAGACGTCACAGGTCAGTACTATGATCTCCAGTGGCTCTATGGCTGCAGGTGTGGAGTGAGCACCGCCGCACAGACTGTAAGACACAGCCAGACGGCAGCACGTAACATGGACAGGCACCACACACCCTGTTCACCCACAGCCAAAACGGAATAGAACTACCTCCATGCTAAAACAACACCTTACATTTAGAACAGAAAGAAAGCCGTAATACGCAACACATCTGACTAAGGAGCTACAGCAACTAAAGTAGTGCTTTCTTCCAGCTATGCTCCTTTGTTTTCCAGTGTTCTCCTGGCTGGACTCATCCACAGACCAGTTCCAACAGCTCTGTACTGTTGCTGGAGCAACAGGGCGCTAATGAGAGCCACAACAGGGCCGGGCAGGAAGGAGGCGTGGGCCATAAATAAGGGCAGGAGTGAGGCCAGTAAAAAAAAAAAAACAGGCACTTGGCCATAGAGCATCCCAATGGCACCCATTCCCAATATAGTGCACTTCTTTTGACCTGGGCTCTGGAAAATAAAAAAGTAGTGCACTATATAGGGAATAGGGTAATATAGTGCACTTCTTTTGACCTGGGCTCTGGGAAAAGAAAAAAGTAGTGCACTATATAGGGAATAGGGTAATATAGTGCACTTCTTTTGACCTGGGCTCTGGGAAAAGAAAAAAGTAGTGCACTATATAGGGCTGTCTCTTATACACATCTAGATGTGTATAAGAGACAGGGGTAATATAGTGCACTTCTTTTGACCTGGGCTCTGGGGGGGAAATAGAAAAAAGTAGTGCACTATACAGGGAATAGGGTGCCATTTGGGATGGAACCATGATCACATCATGGCCGGCTGTTGACCGTGCCAGGACCAGGAGGACTCAGCTTGCAAATCAGAACCACAACTCACTTCTTTCCTCTTGTTGCAGGAGGTGAAGAGCAGGGTCTGGGCAGCCGTGGTGGGAGAGATGAAATCCTCGAACACATCTGAGACGGGACAGAGTCAGCAGATCAGATGGCACATTGCATTGGTTTGTTAGAGTAGCTTTACACAGTTAAATCTTTTAACTGATCATTTCCAGGCAGTCACTCTGATTCCAGGACATTCCTTTAGGATGACTAACACCACGGAATATTTCTCTGATTTCCAAAAACAAGAATGGCGCTTACCAAACTTCATGCGAATGTACTCGTATGGGTCCTCCTCCCACAACTCCTGGTCACTGTCCGTGTAGCACATGAGYGGGAAAACCACYTCCTGAATGATGCCCTGGATATGTGGCTTCAGGTTCTTCCAGGTGACAGCGTGTGCGATTCCCTGGTTAATATAGTTGAGTGTCTGCTGGAGGACTCTGGGAGCCACGTATTGCTTCTCCTTATACTGATATAAGACCTTCAGCAGCACCTACAGACAGACAGGCAAATCAGTTCCCTCTGGTTGAGATCAGACTCCCATGCAGACAGACACAGCTGAAAGGCAACCTTCTGTCCCTCAGTCAATCACAGAGTCATGCATCACACATCTTTCAGCTCAGACAAAGCCAAGAGCGGCCTTGGCCTCTCACCTGTTGTGCTGCCACTGCGTATCCCTTGAGGAAGAGATCGGCAAACTCTGTGTACTCTTTGGTAGTGTTGCCTGGGCTGCCATACCTGGGAGGGGTTTAAAGATGCTTTCACAGGTTAATATACACTGCACCAAAAAATAAATGCAATATAGTCTTATAGTCTTGGTCCCATGTTTCATGAGCTGAAATTAAAGATCCCAGACATTATCCATACGCACAAAAAGATTATCCAATTTTGTGCACACATTTGTTTACATCCCTGTTAGTGAGCATTTCTSCTTTGCCAACATAATCCATCCACCAGACATGTAATGATAAGTGACATCATTAAGGGATTATCACTTTCACCTGGTCAGTCTCATGGAAAGAGCAGGTGTAATGTTTTGTACACTCAGTGTAGAATCAGTGACAGTGTTCTGGGGTGGGTTGAGTAGGCTTACCTCTCGAAGAGCCTGGCCAGGATGTGGAGGGCCCACTTCTTACACTTCCACCAGGGCAGCTCAGGTCTCTCGTCCTCATCCACCTGCAAGGTCTCCTGTGAGGCATAGACGGGGAAGGGAAAAATAAATATATAAAATWAAAATWAAAATCAGCTTTGTTTCAACTAGCAGCAATAAAATAAAGCAAACAAACTACAGCTAATCTGTTTGGGAGCTACTTGATTTGCATAGTCAACCTATTTGTGCTCCCCTCCTTGCCCTACCACAGTAAATCTGCCCTCACCGGAGGCACGTCTCTGTCCACCACTGTCTTCAGGATCTCCATCCACTCCGTCAGGTTCTGTCGGTTGATCAGCTCCAGGGGGAGGTTATACTGTGGACAGAGAAAAGGAGAAATCCCGTCTATTCAATTCAAAAAGCTTTGTCGTCGTTCCAATGGACATTAGACAGCAGAGCAATCTGGCATGCTGAGGGGGGACAGGTCTTGCCCAGTGGCCCACATGACAGTGGCATCACAGCCAGCAGAAGAAGCAGCCCACATGGACCAGATGGTCCTCAGCCCTCCCCCAGTACAATCATAATCGACCCATCTCCAAAACCAGTATTATGGAAGAAGTAGCTAAATAACTGGAAACTACAGCTATACATCCACATTTAGACAAATACCCTACACTCCCTATACAATCAGACTAATATATACACTTAACTTCTAAGAAGGTGAGCGTGAAGGATGTGGTCAGTAGTACCTGGAAGAGGGCGTAGAGGATCTTGAAGATCTGTTTTTGCACCAGGACAGACTCACTGGAGGGGTCAGGGAGCAGCTGGATGAAGCGGTCCTTCAGCATGGGCATGAAGATCTGCATGGCCGCCACCAGAGGACTGCGCTCGTCCGGCTTCTTGTACCTGTCAAACAKACAATCAGAAACATCAACCACCCGAATACATAGCAYACAGCTCMATAATACGGTCTCTGTCCCAAATGGCACCCCATTCCCTAAATGGTTGGGACACAAACATGGTCACTCTAAAACAAGGAGTCCTTACTCYTAGTTTTTAACCAGCTGGTAGAGGCAGAGCAGGATGCCCAGCCAGCCGGCGCTGTTATCTGACTGCAGGTAGAAGCCAATCTTGTCCACGATGGCTGTCCACTTGCCGGGGTAGTCGTGTTTAATCATGTGGTGGATGCATGTTGTCAGCTGCACTCTGAAAGGTTAAAGAGAGCGGAGAAAGGTTGGAAGACAATTTGGTTGATCCGAGCTACCTCTTCCCCCCCCTCTGCTGGCGCTGTGCAGTGAGCTGAGCAGCCACAGGGTGGTCGGTTACCTGATGCGCTCGGGGGAGTGGATGATGGCCTCCACGATGTTGTCACGGATGAACTGCCTGTCCTCCTCTGGGATGTTATTGACAGGCGTCTCCGTGCTGGTGCCGTCCCCCTCGCTCCAGTGCTGGGTCACCATGTTCTTTAGGTAGATCACCCCTAGGGAAGAGAGAGGTGGACCATCAACTGACTGAACATAAAACAGGCTTCTTAGAGATCCTATTAAAAATGGATTACATACAGTGCATTCAGAAAGTATTCAGACCCTTTAACTTTTTCCACTTTGTTACGCCAGCCTTATTCCAAAATGGAGTAAATAGTCCCCCCCCTCAAAATACACCATAATGACAAAAAAAAWAWAATAATTAAGTATAGAAATTTTGGCACATTATTTACAAACAAACTGAAATATCACATTTACATAAGAATTCAGACCCTTTACGCAGTACTTTGTTGATGCACCTTTGGCAGCGATTACAGCCTTGAGTCTTATTTGGTATGACGCGACAAGCTTGGCACACCTGTATTTGGGGAGTTTCTCCCATTCTTCTCTGCAGATCCTCTCAAGCTCTGTCAGTTTGGATGGGGAGCGTCGATGCACAGCTATTGTCTGGTCTCAAAGAGTTCAATCTTGGTTTCATCAGACCAGAGAATCTTATGTTGCTCATGGTCTGGGAGTCCTTTTGGCAAACTCCAAGCGGGCGGCCTTGTGCCTTTTACTGATGAGTGGCTTCCGTCTGGCCAAGCTACCATAAAGGAGTGCTGCAGAGATGGTTGTCCTTCTGGAAGGTTCTCCCATCTCCACAGAGGAACTCTAGAGCTCTGTCAGAGTGACTAACGGGTTCTTGGTCACCTCCCTGACCAAGGCCCTTCTCCCCCGATTGTTCAGTTTGGATGGYCGGCCAGCTCTAGAAAGAGTCTTGGTGGTTCCAAGCTTCTTCCATTTAAGAATGATGGAGGCCACTGTGTTCTTGGGGACCTTCAATGCTGCAGAAATGTTTTGGTACCCTTCCCCAGATCTGTGCCTCGACACAATCCTGTCTCGCAGCTCTACGGACAATTCCTTTGACCTCATGGCTTGGATTTTGCTCTGACATGCACTGTCAACTGTGGGTCCTTATATACAGGTGTGTGCCTTTCCAATTCATGTCCAATCAATTGAATTTACCACAGGTGGACTGCAATCAAGTTATAAACATCTCAAGGATGATCAATGGAAACAGGATGCACCCGACCTCAATTTCGAGTCTCATTGCAAAGGGTCCGAATATTTATGTAAATAAGTTTTATAAAATTCCATACATTTCTAAAAACCTGTTTTCGCTTTGTCATTATGGGGTATTGTGTGTAGATTGCTGAGGATTTTTATTTTATTTAATGCATTTTAGAATAAGGCTGTTACATAACAAAATGTGGAAACGGGAGGGGTCTGAATACTTCCGAATGCACTGTATGTAATTCTAAGGCAGGCTTAATGTACAGCTGGTATTCCACCCACTTAGATTTAATTCATGCAAATTGTATGGTATTGAAGTAAAATCTGCTTTGATCATGAGGTTTAAATTGAACACTTCCAATTCCTATGGAATTGCAGCTGGTTAAAGTGGCACAATATTCTCCACGTCTCTTTAAAATCACTTTACATCAGGGAGATCTCTAAATTGTTAGAGTCAGTGTGACATTGGGAGGTGTGAAAGAGTCCATCAGCCTAGATAGCAGCAGCAGATCTCATGACCAGCACATTCACTGTGTCTCTTCTCATGTGCTCAGGCTGAGAGGGAGTAGCTGTCGGGCCGGGGGAGTAAGAGGAGTGCTTTCACACCTCTCCTCTCAGTCCCAACACACTAGCATGGCCCTGTACATTAGCACTCCCCAGCCAAGCAAGGAGTCACTCAAATATTCATCCTTCCTCTGCCCCCTGAAATTACAGCAGAAATTACCATCTTCAACTGATAAAATCAGAGCAGAGCAGCAGAGAGGCCTAATTCCTTGAGTGAGTCATAGAACAGAGGTGTAAAAGTGTAATTTAGTTATGGGTTTGCAATAGTTCCCCCTCTCGTGTTGTAGCTCAGACAGTGAGTCTGAATTTGGAGTACGGGTGTGAATTGTTCTACAGAGCCACAATGGAGCGTCTGAGGTCAGTGGCTCGCAGGCAGGGTGAGGCGGTGGATAGGGGGTCAGACAGACTGCTGACACAGATGTGATTGCCGTGCTGCTGGCTGGGAAGTCATAATCCTGCCAGTCAGTACTGACACAGCAAGATTCAACATCCCCCTAGCCCACACATGGAGGCAGGGAATAGATGATTCCTGAAATTGCAAATAATGCAATTGCCTATAATATCAGTGTGACAGGTTTGAACAAACCATGACAAAAAAATATATATTATCTGTCATAAGCAGGAGGGCTTTTGTCCTCAATAGGAGAGGAACCAGGGTCTGATCTCACTGCCTTTATGGGAACCCCAGGCATTTGCCTGCTAGCTGGTGACGGAATCACTTAGCTCCTCCCTTTGCGTGTCAGATTACAGCAAATGAGCCTCATTACCACTGCACTTAGGGCCAAAGTGCTGACTGTAAAGTTCCTGTGGCTCTCCTGGGGAGAGGTGCCAAGCCAACTTTTAAGCATCTTTTACCCAATGGCATGCCAGATATGATCTATCCCGTGCCACCACTGCAGCTGCATTAACTTAATGCAATCGGTCTGAATCGGAGTCAGGTGCAGCAGGGCTCTATTGCAGGACAAATAGCACAGTCACAAGAAGGATAGCATTCCTGCTCAACACACCAGTTCCTGGAGGTTTGTTTAGAAATATCCAGGTCATCTGTTTGACAAGAGGCACACAGATTAGCACCCAATGCATAAGGCAGGATGGGCTGCTGCCACGTAAGACTTTCCTCCAGGCAGTCACATTACTATTGTGTTGTTGAAGCAAACTACAATGTAGAACTGACAAAGTTGCAAGATTGAACATGATACTATGGGTGAGCACAATGTAATATGCTAGTGTGGAGGCTAGCAACAGGTTGAAAATGACAGGCTATGTCTGGCAGCCACCTGAGGACTGCAAACTTTTTAAATTAAATGAAAGTAAAATGAGCCACTGATCAAGASCAGATCCTACCATATAACTGCACATCATTACCATAGAGGCATGTGTGACACATGGACAGGCTATGAACGGTCCCTCACACAGAGCATCTCAAACATGTGGAATGTTATTTTATAATAAAGGCAGCTGTATCAATGACTAGACAGACTGTCCAGACCGAGAAACTATAATTTCACTAGAGCTCCCTAGCAGACCAAAAGTGTGAAATGTCAATGCCATAGGACAGGATAAAATAAGCTGCAAAGGTGCATAATAAAGATTGCATCATATACAACAAAAACACCTTTCTTCTCTTTCTATCATGTGTGTATCTTGGTGAACAAATGTACAAGTTCATGGGAAATTGGTCAGTCTTCACAATATGACTGGTGTCATCAGTGTGGGAGCTGTGGTAGTCAGGGCAGGGGTCATCTTTGAGAAAGCGTGCTCAGTTCATTTGAGCTACAGTTGTAGATACTCTTCTCACCTTTCAGTTCCGGTYAATTTCCATCTGCAAGAGAGCCCAGAAGCCCGCCCCACAGTATCATAATAATAACAACATCTACCCATCCTCTGAAACTCACCTGCTTGTCTGACGGGCAAATCTAACTGATCAGACATGGTGACTTGCAGCAGAGCAGACACAAAATTCACCTGGGTGTGACCCTGTTAATGAAAGCAGGAAAGGATGCATGAATATCAAACACTGATGTGTATTTGACCTACATATCAGCAAAACAAACAGTGTATAACATATTAACAAGAACCATGTGTCTGTCTTACTAACTGCAGATAAAAAACAAAAATGAAAAGCAAGAGAATTTTGCCCTTTTACCTGGGTATGATCACTGTGCCTGCCTTGTTTATTTGGATGTATATGCTTTATTCATTTGGATGTATAGGTTTAAATGGCTGAAATTAAACTATTCGCAATGAGGGATAATACAGAGTGCCCAGTTTTTAGGGAATTGCTATAAGTCTACCATGTACTATTTGCAAGTAAGAAAAAGTGTGGCATGGCATTCCTTTTGATTCCTTGCCAAGCAAATGACATGACAATGCTGCAAAAGTTTGTGTCTAGGGTCAGTCTGTTATATCTGGAGTGATGACTCCTTGCTGTCCCCAGTCCACCTGGTCATGCTGCTGCTCCAGTTTCAACTGCTCTGCCTGCGGCTATGGAACCCTGACCTGTTCACCGGACATGCTACTTTGTCCCAAACCTGCTGTTTCCAACTCTCTCTACCACACCTGCTGTCTCTAACTCTGAATGACCGGCTATGAAAAGCCAACTGACATTTACTCCTGAAGTGCTGACCTGTTGCACCCTGTACAACCACTGTGATTATTCTTATTTGGCCTTACAGGTCATCTATGAACGTTTGATCATCTTGACCATAATCGCCACCTGGCACAGCCAGAAGAGGACTGGCCACCCCRCAGAGCCTGGTTCCTCTCTAGGTTTCTTCCTTTCTAGGGAGTTATTCCTAGCCACCATGCTTCTTCATCTGCATTGCTTGCTGTTTGGGGTTTTAGGCTTTGTTTCTGTATAGCACTTTGTGACATTGGCTGATGTAAAAAGAGCTTTATAAATACATTTGATTGATTGATGACAGTAATGCCATATAACCATTATATTGAGGCATGGAGCTCCATTAGCTGTAGCTAATACAAATACAGCTACTTAAGGATGCCAAGACACCAAAACCTTGATGCAACAGATACATTATATTATGTAACCCCCCCACAAAAACACACATCAAAGGAATGCAGACCCCCACAAGGCCTGCCCGGGCCCTGGCCAACATCCAGGCTGTCATTTGAGACTGCAGCATCTGCATCAAACAGTGAGTGTCACCTCTCCCTATTCTCTAGACACAAACTAATAATGTTAAAACTTAAGATATCCAGTATACACAACAGTGCAGCATACTTTTTCCAGAATCACTTATCACATAAAAGTGAATGAAAATGGGTCTCAATGCTTTGCCCCACCCATCCTTACATCACTTGCTATATTAAGTGAATACTGTTCAGGCATAACTGCTTCAGATGAGTCAAACGTAAGCAAGGAAAAATAGCCTCCTCCCCTCCTTTCCCTATAGATAACAATGCACTACGAGACCTCTCCCTGGATACAACACATGACTCAGATCAAACAACCCTACTGCACATTCTTGTTCTGTGGATAAAAATGATTGGCTTCGTATATTCTGTTGTCACGAAAAACAAAACAACTACATCAGATTGTTGAGTGAAGAAGTTCATGTACATTTTATTTTTGAGCCTTGCTAGGCCTACTCTTATCAAACTCATGTTAGCTAACAATACGTTCGAGTTGATTATACACAATATGTACATATCACAGACATAACAACTTGACTTAAAGTTCACTCAAACCCCAGCTACTCGACAACACCGTACATATATTGTTCTAYGGATAGCATAGCCGATAACAGACCAGAGTATACTTGACAATTGCCCAATTGAGACTTCTTCCTAATAGCTAACGTTAGCTTTTCACGTCGCGAGCGAAACATAGCTAACTATGTGACCATGAAAGAATTCACGCCGTCCGTATATGTTAGTCATCTATGGCACGTCTACATTTTACATGAAAAGTCGACATCTAGACAATGATAATAGGCCATGTTGCACATAACCTTATCAAATAAAATAGCTAGCATTAGCGAAAGAATATGCGCACGCGGACAGTTCATCGAATGACTCAATATAATTGATGTTACGCTAGCCGCAAAAGGTTGCTAACGTAGCGCTAGCCAGCGAACATTCACTTTTCCCTTTGGCTTTCACAAATGACGTACAAACAAAACGTTTGCCCCGTTACTACACCCTTTATTAAATGCGTAGCTATTATTAATAATTGCCATTCTTTACTTTGTATCTTGCACGTTAACTAGCGTTCGATAAATCAGACCTACCTAGCCAGTTAGCTACGTTCTTGAAAGGCAAAACCAGCAAGCTAAATAATAATCTAACATTAGCTACTCCCATATTAGACATACATTTATATTGATAGTCAAGCTTTTATCGTCATACTTTCCTAACTAACGTTACACCTGTCAATTCGTCCGATTGGTGACATTTTGAATGGCCAACTAGTTTAGTTAGCTATCTAAATTCAACGGGSTAGCTAGTTAGCACTACTGCTGTACAGGGCAATGTCAGCAGTTTAAAAAAACACCTTGACACGTGAGCCACTTAGCCAATTTCCTATCACAACTTTTAGCAAACGCTAGCTACATTCGTATACTAGATCGCATGATTTAGTTAGTTTAGACAAAACTGGTATTAATGGCATAATTTGTCTTTCCAACGATTCAAACATGATACATCAACTAGGCCAAAACCAAGCATCGTCCAACAAGCCTTTTTACTGCGTAGCTAGCAGCTAATTATCAAGGAAGCTAATGCTAACTTCCCGCACGTTTTTAAAGAACCAGCTGRGGATACGCGGGGTGGATTCGCTTGGAGTTGTCGATCTTGATGTTAAAATATAATTCGAAACTTTGACATTACACCCGTAACGGCAAAAGTCTGATATGTTTCGGTGAATACATATGTCGAAGAGAATTTTTGATCTGTCAAAGTTCTGGACTGACTCTGGACTCCCATAGCCACAAGCTAGGAGGACTCCATTCCATCTTTGATGTGTGACACAACAGAAGAGGCCCGATCCGCGCCACAACCACCACCATCACAAGTTTTTACCTCGTTCAGCTGTCTCTCCGCGGCCTCACGCAAGTTTGGGTCCATGGTACCCCGAAGGGCCTCGATCAATACGTTAGGATCCATAGCTAAATCTGGTATGGCTCGGATTCAGTATTTCTGTGGTCTATGAATTCCCAGTCAATGCGCACATGGACGCACGGCTCTTCAGTTACCGGCGCGAAAGGAAGAAGTGAATGAAGTACCCGGATAGATCAGCGCCAAATTTCTCCAACACGAACATCCGCTTCGAACTATTGCACTCTAGGAGTTGTAGTTTTACATGTGTGATATCGCTCTCACACTGTCTTACAGTCAGTAAATAAAGACACTGCTGATAATGTGAACAAAATATTATGAAAATGGAAAGCATGTCATAGCAGTTGGCTAGTAGATTTGAAGTTTTCAGCACCATCTTTCATGATGATTTGGATGACATCATAACATCAGAGTACAACCAACATCTATCTAGATGTTGTACTCAAAACCTAGTCACATAAATGAAAGCTACTAATATTACTGCTACTGTAAAAACGACAATAATATACTATATAAACACTAAACTCTGTGCTGCTGTAACATTGTTTTGGAAATGCAGGGTGCCCCATGGTGGCACTGTGGGGAAAAGGTAGAGAAACAAACTCAGAAAAGGTGAAAGGTTGTGGGAATGTGTCAATTTGCTAGTCGCCGGTTGGCAAAGTGGTCTCTCGTCTCTTACTTTCAACTTTGACAGAAGTCCGGTGTATTACACCCGAGGTCGGTGTAGCTAGATCGATATCTTAATTTAATAAGCGGACATGGCCAAGAAACGAAGAGAAAGACGAGAGGCCGATAGTGTTTCGTCAGTAACGTTACACGAGGAACCGAAGACAAAATTTAACGAGGCACAAACCCTCAAAGGTATGTATAGCTAACGTTAGATAACGAAGTTGCTATACRGGCTAACTGGCTAGTATAGCTAGCTAATTTACTTGTGTTCTTCTAATTGATTAGCTAACGTTAAGATACATTACATGATGTGGTAAATGTCTCGTTAAATAATGTTGCTAGCCGGCTTGATAACCAGCCAGATGATTGTGAAATGCGGATATGCTGTTGTCAGTCAGCGTTAGRTAACTCACAGCTGATTATCAAGAATTAGAAGTTGCTTGCTTTCAAGGCTGGAGGTGGTATGACGGAGTTGAAGCACAGACAAAATGGGTTAGTTACCAGTATCTTTGGTTGAAATTCACATGATCAGGTTAGTAACTTAGTAGCTTGCTATCTATCCAGCCACTGTCAGGGGCTATACCCAGTTTGACATTAAGTTACTAATGTTAATCAGTGTCAATGACAGAACTACTTGGATGAAGTCAGGAAAATATTAGTAGGCTAACCATGTAATYTTATTCTTATATAGATGGAGCAACACAATTATCATGACAGGATGTTACACAATACACACTTTATTTTTTATTTATTTAACCTTTTTATTTAAATAAACAGATAAGCTTGGAGTCATGTGATAACATAGGCAGATGTATTCTAACTTTGATGAGGAACATATGTAGTCAGTTTCAAGGATTATATATCTTGAATGGTTTGACTACATAGCATGCTTCATGTACTCTGGGGAAATCAACCAGGAACTAGAACAACAAGTGAAGCAAGACATTACATGAGGCTTACTGCTGTTGTTATAGAAGAATAGAGGCTTATCAAGATATTTATAATTTGCTGACTGTGTGTGCGCTATATAACTACTCCCCTCTCCACAGAGACTCAATACACTGGAGGGGGCTCAGCTCGCATGTCTCTCCTCATCCTGCTGTCTATCTTCACCTGCGCTGCTTCTGTCATGTACCTAGTGTACAGGAATTTCCCAGAGCTCAACGAGTAATTGTTCTTTGCATTTATCTTTCCAGCAAGCCGACCCATGTAGAAAGAGTTACTTTTGTACAACATTTGTAACTTTTGTGAAAGTCTACCAAATGGCATTCACCAGCCAAGTTAAATAATTTTATTCAAATGGTTCTCATCATTAGCTGTGATAACCGTTGATGGATTATTTTATGGAGCAAAAATGGATATGATTTTATAACGGAGCATTTTCTCAATTCAAACATTCCCCTGCAACTAGCCATCCGAGTTTAGAAGACACCTGGGACGTCCGAATAGAGAACAAAGAGAGTATCACCATGTAAAGGCTGTTCGGAAATCTGACTATTACAGATAAATAGGAGCTTGTTATCAATGATTATCACAGCTAATGATGAGAACCATTTGATTTAAATTGTCTACAGCCTAGTATGTCACACTCCAATAGAGACGGTCACGTTTTAATTTCTCTGTTTCTGTAAGTGTCAAAGCCCTTGCACACAGATTCACACACATTTGTATTTCATTTGTATCCACAACATTGTATGATGGTGAATTGATATCCACGTTTTTTCATTTCAGTGATGAGAGGGCTACTATTAAAATCCCCAAAGATATGGATGATGCTAAAGCCTTGGGCACTGTACTTTCCAAATATAAGGACACCTACTACACCCAAGTGTTAGTAGCCTACTTTACCACCTATATCTTGTATCCTTTTGGGTAGTAAATGTATTGCAAAGTTAACTTTTGGAGGATTGAGTTACATACTTATTAGCTGTTTCAACATGCATCATGTCTGTGAGGCCTCCTATGTGGGTCAGCAGAGGAGAGTGACAGACTGGGAAGTGGACCAAGACAGGCTTTTGTTACTCTGTGATGGGCTTGTTGATTGCATCATCCCTAATCTCCCCTACCTGACTCTCGCATGCTCGGTCTCCCTCTCTCATTCATTATTTCCTTTGAATAAAGCAGCCAGCCAAGGCCATAGTAAAGGCATGGGCTTGCCTCTGGATAATGAATGGAGAAGTAGGAGGTGGGGGTACAGTGGGCTTTGATCCTTGAGTATTAATTCAGGCAATTCTTGTGTGTTCACAACAACCACAGAGTGCAGTACATTTTCCTTAATTTTATGACAGGAGACGACAGATTAAATCAGACATGGACATGCAGTTAAACTTACAGTTAAACTTTATCAGTACAGTAGGTTCTAAGGACTTCGTTTCCACCCACAGCTATTTGCAATAGAAACTCTGTTCCAGCTTTGTCAATTGCACTTCAGACAGACATTACGGGCAGATAGAATTATCCGCTATAAAAGAGGACAAAAACATGGTCCGATGCATGTTATGGTCCCACCTCATATGTAAACATTATCCATCTTCAGAGCACATTTTATGAAGAATATGAATAAACACTGCACAGTATGAACTAAGAATACAAATGCAGTATCATGCCTGATGTTTCCTACCCTGCTTCTTCTGCTAGTTTGCCTAATCTCTTTCCGCTCCACTGTCTTGGCACATATTAATGCATAGTGTCTGTGCGCTGGCCAGCATGTGCTAACAGCACAAGGACTGGACCAGCTGACCAGGCCCCATCCACTGTCTGATGTGTTGCCTTGTAGTTTTACTGGTAAATAAATGTTTGATATCCTGTCTGAGAAATATTTTGCCAACAACATGTGTTGTCTTGTAGATTTACTGGTAATGTTGCTGACCTTTTACCATGTTGTGGGCAAAGCATTTCTCAGACAGGATATCAAACATTTATTTACCAGTAAAACTACAAGGCAATACATCTCAGACAGTGGCTGGGGCCTGGTCAGCTGGTCCAGTCCTTGTGCTAACAGCACATACTGGCCAGAGCACAGACACTATGCATTAATATGTTCCTAGAGAGTGGAGGGGAAAGAGATTATGTAAACTAGCGGAAGAAGACATGATACCTTCATTTGTATTCATAGTTCATAGCAGTGTTAATTCATATTCATCAAAATAAATGTGCTCTGAATATGGATGATGTTTACATATGAGGTGGTACTATAACATGCATCGGACCATGTTTTTCTTATCTTTTATAGCGGATACTTCTGCACAAATTAGTCCTGCAGCCAGATCTATAATAAACTGGCACTGTATGCTACTACAGTGGAGTATATCTTAACTATACTGAACAAAAATAGAAACGCAACATTTAAAGTGTTGGTCACCTGTTGTATGAGCTGAAATAAAAGATCCCAGAAATGTTCCATATGCACAAAAATCTTATTTCTCTCATTTTGTGCACAAATTTGTTTACATCCCTGTTAGTGAGCATTTCTCCTTTGCCAAGATAATCCATCCACCTGACAGGTGTGGCATCAAGAATCTGATTACAGCATGATCAATACACAGGTGAACCTTGTGCTGGGGACAATAAAAGGTCACTCTAAAATATGTACTTTTGTCACACAACCCAATGCCACAGATGTCTCAAGTTGAGGGAGCATGCAATTGGCATGCTGACTAGCAATGTCTACCAGAGCTGTTGCCAGAGAATTGAATGTTAATTTCTTTACCTTAAGCTGCCTCCAATGTCATTTTAGAGAATTTGTCAGTACGTCCAACCGGCCTCCCAACCGCAGACCATATGTAACCACGCCAGCCTAGAACCTCCACACCCGGGTTCRTRACCTGCGGGATCATCTGAGACCAGCCACCCGGATAGCTGATGAAACAGTGGCTTTGCACAACAGAATCATTTCTGCACAAACTGTCAGAAACCGTCTCAGGGAAGCTCATCTGCGTGCTTGTCGTTCTCACCAGGGTCTTGACCTGACTGCAGTTCGGTGTTGTAACCGACTTCAGTGGACAAATGCTCACATTCGAGGGCCACTGGCATGCTGGAGAAGGGTGCTCTTCACGGTTGACTCCCAGTTTCAACTGTACTGGGCAGATGGCAGACAGCATGTATGGCGTCGTGTGGCCGAGCGGTTTCCTGATGTCAACGTTGTGAACAGAGTGCCCCATGGTAGCGGTGAGGTTATGCTATGGGCAGGCATAAACTACGGAAAACAAAAACAATTACATTTTATTGATGGCAATTTGAATGCACAGAGATAGATACCGTGACGAGATCCAGAGACCCATTGTCGTGCCATTCATCTGCCGCCATCACCTTATGTTTCAGCATGATAATGCACGGCCCCATGTCGCAAGGATCTGTATACAATTCCTGGAATTTGAAAATGTGCCAGTTCTTCCATGGCCTGCATACTCACCAGATACAGTGGGGCAAAAAAGTATTTAGTCAGCCACCAATTGTGCAAGTTCTCCCACTTAAAAAGATGAGAGAGGCCTGTAATTTTCATCATAGGTACACTTCAACTATGACAGACAAAATGAGACAAAAAAATCCAGAAATCACATTGTAGGATTTTTTTATGAATTTTATTTGCAAATTATGGTGGAAATAAGTATTGGTCACCTACAAACAAGCAAGATTTCTGGCTCTCACAGACCTGTAACTTCTTCTTTAAGAGGCTCCTCTGTCCTCCACTCGTTACCTGTATTAATGGCACCTGTTTGAACTTGTTATCAGTAAAAAGACACCTGTCCACAACCTCAAACAGTCACACTCCAACTCCACTATGGCCAAGACCAAAGAGCTGTCAAGGACACCAGAAACAAAATTGTAGACCTGCACCAGGCTGGGAGACTGAATCTGCAATAGGTAAGCAGCTTGGTTTGAAGAAATCAACTGTGGGAGCAATTATTAGGAAATGGAAGACATACAAGACCACTGATAATCTCCCTCGAATCTGGGGCTCCACGCAATCTCACCCCTGGGGTCAAAATGATCACAGAACGGTGAGCAAAAATCCCAGAACACACGGGGGACCTAGTGAATGACCTGCAGAGAGCTGGGACCAAAGTAACAAAGCCTACCATCAGTAACACTACGCCGCAGGGACTCAAATCCTGCAGTGCCAGACGTGTCCCCCTGCTAAAGCAGTACATGTCCAGGCCCGTCTGAAAGTTTGCTAAGAGAGCATTTGGATGATCCAGAAGAAGATTTGGGAGAATGTCATATGGTCAGATGAAACCAAAGAAGAACTTTTTGGTAAAAACTCAACTCGTCGTGTTTGAGGACAAAGAATGCTGAGTTGCATCCAAAGAACACCATACCTACTGTGAAGCATGGGGGTGGAAACATCATGCTTTGGGGCTGTTTTTCTGCAAAGGGACCAGGACGACTGATCCGTGTAAAGGAAAGAATGAATGGGGCCATGTATCGTGAGATTTTGAGTGAAAACCTCTTCCATCAGCAAGGGCATTGAAGATGAAACGTGCTGGGTCTTTCAGCATGACAATGATCCCAAACACACCGCCCGGGCAATGAAGGAGTGGCTTCGTAAGAAGCATTTCAAGGTCCTGGAGTGGCCTAGCCAGTCTCCAGATCTCAACCCCATAGAAAATCTTTGGAGGGAGTTGAAAGTCCATGTTGCCCAGCAACAGCCCCAAACATCACTGCTCTAGAGGAGATCTGCATGGAGGAATGGGCCAATATACCAGCAACGTGGTGAAAACCTTGTGAAGACTTACAGAAACGTTTGACCTCTGTCATTGCCAACAAAGGGTATATAACAAAGTATTGAGATAAACTTTTGTTATTGACCAAATACTTATTTTCCACCATAATTGCCAATAAATTAATGAAAAATCCTACAATGTGATTTTCTGGATTTTTTTCTTCTCATTTTGTCTGTCATAGTTGAAGTGTACCTATGATGAAAATTACAGGCCTCTCATCTTTTTAAGTGGGAGAACTTGCACAATTGGTGGCTGACTAAATACTTTTTTGCCCCACTGTATGTCACCCATTGTGCATGTTTGGGATGCTCTGGATTTAAGTGTACGACAGCATGTTCCAGTTCCTGCCAATATCCAGCAACTTCACACAGTCATTGAAGAGGAGTGGGACAACATTCCTCAGGCCACAGAATATTATAAATTGTTGCATCTTGAGTTTTTATATTTTTGTTTAGTGTATTTTTGTGACTGCATCCACAAGTGTGTGCACATACTGCTGTGTGTTCAACCCTTGAGCTGTATTCCTTGACGCTACTGACTCAGCCTCCAGACATTTGCGATCCCTGGATCCATCTTCCTCAGTATCCTGTCTGGTTATCTCTACCCCTTCCCCCTGGCTCTTTTCCTCGTCTGCCTGGTGAGTATACTATGGACAAAAGGAGAACTATGACTAATAATAGTGGTGACATTTACAAAATGTACTTTTACTCTGTAAACCAGACTCGGTTTACAAAATGTACTGCCTCTGTCACTGTGTTTTCCAGTGCTCTGGCCTGGGGGCTTCCTTCTGCTTCATGCTATCTTATCTAGTGGGGCGACCAGTGGTCTACAGATACCTGACAGAGAGAGTCCAGAAATGGTCCCAGCAGGTAAGACCTTTTGGAAGGAAAAACAGGTTATTTGGTACGTGAACAGTGTAGGAAGTTGTTGATATGAGAGTACAAGCAAACTTTTAACAATTTAGTAACACCCACAGAACAGTGGAGTCTTAGTAGGGGCTAGTAGCCTCCAAGCCTTTCTGTGAATGACAGGTTCTGCTATCTGTTTTCAATTGCAGGTTGACAAGCACAGAGATCATCTCATCAATTACATCATATTTCTGAGGATCACTCCCTTTCTCCCCAACTGGTTCATCAACATCACCTCACCCATCATCAATGTGCCTTTGGGGTTCTTCTTCCTTGGTACTTTCTTTGGTAAGGCTAAGATATATCAAACTCCAGTATTTCCTTCTCAGTAGAAAACAGTGTTGATAGTGCTGCATTGTCTTTATTGCTGAGCTATTTTTGAATCTCTCATACCATTTAATACAGTGGTCACCAAACTTTTCTGAGTCAAGATCACTTTCGCAGTCAAAAAGCATGCTGAGATCTACTGCTCAGAATTCTTTTTTTACGTTAARCTCACACAAACAGTTTTGTAGGAATGAGGTTTGGGCAGTAGGCCTAATACATTATCACAGCATATTGGCTATATGCTTGGCCTGCCAATATTGTTTATCTCAGACCAAATTATACTTCAAAACTCGAGCTTTGATAACAAAACAGATTTAGTTGGTTTCGCACTTGTGAGGCACTGTGGAGCATGAATTTAAATAATTCGCCTTTTGATTTTACTGGACTGATGGTACCTGCGTCTGGTGGTCAACGAGGTCAAATCACGATGTCGGTGATCTTCAGCTCGAAAAGTCGGAGCTCTAGAAAGATGCCAGAGTTTCCGAGTTGGATGACCGGTCAAAACGATTTTTCCCAACCGCCTCTTACGGTCCCTGCTCTCTCCTTCCTTTCCTCCGGTGAGACTGACCAGAGAGAGGGGACACGGTCTTCCACCTAAGGGCGAAACTCGAGTCACACCGCATCTGCCTCATGCACAAATTCATGTTGTTCCTATGACCAGAGAATGTGAAATATTCCTTGATATTAAAATCGACACGCTAATAAAAATAAAACGCAGAGCTATCGATACTTGGCTACTCATTCATTGCAGCTGAGCCCAGTTTTGTAATAGTGTTGAATAAAAACAGTGACAGTGCTGAATATAAACTTAAACATGAACTCACTCATAAAAACAGCAGCTCTTTGCTGTATTCATTGACAGTCTCTGTGGTCATGGTTTTAAAAGTTAGTAAATCTTACATYGGCTAGTAGCCTATTAAACTTGGCTGTAGCCAGGGTTATGGAACTCTGCAGCCACGGTGATTTGAGCTATCCGATTGGGCAGCGCTGTAGGTGCACTCGATTTTGTCTCATATTTGCCGGTCGGCCGAGTAGACGGAGTTTGTCTCTTCAGACAAAATGGTTAAAAATGAACACTTTGCTTACCCGGTGCGCAGGGCTTTTGAATCAAGTGCATCTACGGGCAACAGCTCAACACGATATTAAAAAAAGGAGCGCAAGCCTTTATAGTTCGCTGGCTTTTCGACAGAAATATTTGGTGATTGACTAGGAATGCCTTAGCTATGTGTTGTGTGTCTTACAATACTGACATCCTCCCTTATCTCTGACCTTATCTCTGACTGTCAGGAGTGGCCCCACCGTCCTTTGTGGCGATCAACGCTGGTACAACACTGTACAAACTGACGACAGCTGGGGAGGCAGTGTCCTGGAACTCTCTGATTGTGCTAGGTGTCCTGGCCATACTCTCTATCCTGCCTGTTTGCTTCCAGAAGAAACTGCAGCAGAAGATGGAGTAGGCACGAGACAACTCATCTGCCTGCCTGATCCCCCAGCCCATCCCTTGGCTCAGGAATGGTACACCCCGCTCTCACTCACATAGTCCTGTCTGTTGCTGTCCCACACACCTGCTGAGGTTGCTGTGGAAACATTGCTTTTGGCCCAACCCTGACTCCTGTGTCCAAAACATGTGGTGGTGGCCACCTCAACTTTGTGCTSTACAAAGGACTAACTGGCCTCTGCTCATCTTCGGGTTTGTTCTCCCATTTTTGTTAAATGTTGTTTGCCTGTAAAACGATTTAAGAAAGGATACAGAAAACATCAGGCATCTGTCTTTAATATTGTTTTAATCACAATGGTTCTCACAAGTTCAAGCTACACTTCCCTCCTTTGTATGTCTTGAACCATGTTTTGAATTGATTTAATCTCTTAACCTGTGTGATATGGGTGACGTCAGTTCAGTGTTTTTGATTTTCACAAAATTTTAGGACTATTGTTATGACTGTTTTATACACTGGTTAGAATGTGAGCATATTAAKTAACTTGGAATGTTCTTTCATTTGAAGATATTGTTAACACACCACCCTAAAATGATCTGTGTGCCATCAATGTTGACATGAAAAATATGCATATGAACACATAGTAAGATAAATATGAATCTCTTGATGCTTTTGTTGGGCCTATCAGTAAACATATGAAACGGCATATCAAGTATTGAAAACTAGTGTTTTGTATAATCTTATTTTATATTTGTTCTACTAATGGTGCTGAGACTCCCTCTCTGCCTGTGTGCTCTCCCTCGTGTGTGTCACCAGTCCAAATGTTCTGCCAGTTGAGAAATGCAGTAGTGGATGACCCAGCTGTGCCCTTTGCAAAGCTACCAATTAGATTTTTGGTTGTTCATGCTTTTCCCAGGTGTTAGTGATTTCACACTGCTACTTCATGTTCAGTGCCTTCAGAAAGTAGTCACAATCCTTGACTTTTTCAAAATTTTGTTGTTACAAAGTGGGATTAAAATGGATTTAATTGTAATATTTTTGTCAATGATCTACACAAAATACTCTGTCAAAGTGGAAGAAAAATTCTAACATTTGTAAAAATAAAACACTAATATACGCTACATGACCAAAAGTATGTGGACATCTGCTCGTCGAAGATCTCATTCCAAAATCAAGGGCGTTAATATGGAGTTGGTCCCCCCCTTTGCTGCAGTCGGTGTTCCAATTCATCCCAAAGGTGGTTAATGGGGTTGAGGTCAGGGCTCTGTGCAGGCCAGTCAAGTTCTTCCACACCGATCGTGACAAATAATTTCTTTATGGACCTCGCTTTGTGCACAGGGGCATTGTCATGCTAAAACAAGAAAGGACTTTCCCCACACTGTTGCCACAAAGTTGGAGGCATAGAATTGTCTAGAATGTCATTGTATGCCGTAGTGTTTAGATTTCCCTTCACTGGAACTAAGGGACCTAGCCCGAACCATGGAAAACAGCCCCAGACCATTATTCCTCCTCCACCAAACTTACAGTTGCATTGGGGCAGGTAACTTCTGCTGACATCCGCCAAACCCATCTGTCGGACTGTCAGATGTAGAAGCGTGATTGATCACTTCAGTGTATGCGTTTCCAGTGCTCCAGAGTACAATGGCGGCAAGCTTTAAGTGAAAACTAACTAGGCATCTCAGAAACATTAAATGTTGTCTTGGTTAGCAACTCCCGTGTATATTTGGCGTTGTGTTTAAGGTTATTGTCCTGCTGAAAGATGAATTTGTCTCCCAGTGTCTGTTGGAAAACAGACTGAACAAGGTTTTCCTATAGGATTTTACCTATGCTTTACTCTATTCCGTTTCTTTTGATCATAAACTCCCTAGTCCTTGCTAATGACAAGCATACCCATAACATGATGCAGCCATGTTGAAAATATGAAGTGGTACTCAGCGATGATGTTGGATTTGTCCCAAACATAATGCTTTTTATCCCGGACATAACGTTAATTTCTTTGCCACATTTTTTAGTAGTTTTACGTTCGTGCCTTATTGCAAACAGGATACATGTTTTAGAATATTTTATTCTGTATAGGTTTCCCGCTTTTCACTCTGTCAATTAGGTTACTATTGTGGAGTAACTACAATGTTGTTGATCCATCTCAGTTTTCCCTTATCATAGCCATTAAACTCATGGTGAAATCCCTGAGCGTTTTCCTTCCTTCCTTTACACCATCCAAAGTGTAAGAACTTCACCATGCTCAAAGGGATTCAACGTCTTTTTATTTTTTAATTTTTTTAACACATCTACCTACCAATAGATGCCCTTTGTGAGGCATTGGAAAACCTCCCTGGGCTTTGTGGTTGAATCTGCATTTGAAATTCACTCCTCGATTCAGGGACCTTACAATTATATGTATGTGTGGAGTACAGAGTTGAGGTAGTCATAAAAAAATAATTTTAAACACTATTATTGCACACAGAGTGAGTCCATGCAACTTATTGTGACTTGTTGAGCACATCTTTACTCCTGAACTTATTTAGGCTTGCCATAACAAAGGTGTTGAATACTTATTGACTCAAGACTATTCAGCTTTTCATTTTTTATTAGTTTGTAAACATTCTAAAAACATAATTCCACTTTGAAATGATGGGGTATTTTATGAAGGGCAGTGACAAAAAATCTAAATAGAATACATTTTAAATTCAGGCTGTAACACAAGAAAATGTGAAAAAGAGTCAAGGGGTGTGAATACTTTCTTAAGGCACTGTATATATTTCTTAGAATCCAACCTGTATGTATCTGTTGGTGTGATGCCTAATTTGTACTATAGTTTGGGTGCTTTGATGTGATTGGAGTGATTTTTACTTAGACTTACCTGATGTCATTATATGAATTCTCTGCTGCTGAAACCTTCTGGTTGTATCTAGAGGTTGATGCAGTGAATGTGCACTTGGGCAGTCTTACTGTTGATGTTTCTTCAAAGTCCATGTCTCAAGCACTGTCCACTCTTCTGCATCTGAGATCACTCATTATTTATGAAAATTGATTTATATTGATTTATATATTTGGATTATTAATGGTCTTACTTGGATCAGCGTTTTAATCCACTAAAGAAACCCTTTCTGAGCATGAGAAAATACATCTAATTTGTTAGTATTTAATTACCTGAATTAATTTGTGTGGCCACTTAGCATATCTAAGGCTGTGTTTACACAGGCAGCCTAATTCATTTTTTTTCTCTCACACTAATTGGTTTTTTTGACCAGTCACATCAGATCTTTTCTAGGAGCTGATCTGATTGGTCAAAAGACCAATTGCTTATAAAATAGATCAGAATTAGGCTGCCTGTATAAAAGCAGGCTAAGTGCTTCATATTTATATGTAATGGCCACTTTGGCTGTGTTGACACAGGCAGCCCAATTCTGATCCTTTTTTTTTTTACCACTAATTGGTGTTTTGACCGATCAGCTCTTTTGCCAATAATTGGTCAAAAGATCATAACTGTTCTGCCTGTGTAAACACAGCCCTACTGTATCCAAATCCTGCTGTAACCCATCAATTTCATGACCTGTTTCATGTGATTTAGTTGTGCTTATTACTATCACATTATTATTTGTTCACCCAATTTGATATCAGAAGTAATTTTGGGAAATTCATTGACACATATTTGCAATAACTGTTTAAAAGTCCCCAGTAGTTTTATCCCATTTTTAAAGATCACTGCAATATTAGGGTGTTACACATGTTTCTTATTACAACTTTCCAACATTTGTTGATTTTCATGCAGAGAATATTGAGAATATCTGCGCTGGCTTGGATGATTCTTGGTGTGTTTCCATTCATTACATTTGTGATCTTTACAGTATTAAGTTGTGCAAACTGATAATATATTGCAATATGACCTGTGTTTGTAAATTATATAAATTCTTGTACATCTTTTTGTCCAAGCTAATGAATGTTGGTTTATTATTAACATGTTTATTTTGAAATCATAAAAAATATTCTGTACTTTTTTTCTCACTGTCTGGTAAATGATTGGAATATGAGAATGTGAATCTAATGGCAAAGTTCTGCATGTTTTTACCGTCACTTTTCACCACATGGTGGAGCTCTTTGTACATTCTACAGAGTTCAACCCCACAGTTGTTTTGACTTATTTGACTTTAACTATTTATCAAGTAGGACAACATTTTTCTTATGATTTAATGAAATATATTCAAAATTGTGCATCAGATAACGTTTATTTTACATGTTTTTCCTGTTTCTGACACCTACTTCTCCTTATCTGTGCCTTGAATACTCAAATAGAATACCTATTACTGTATGTGCATTACAACTATGGTATTACATGTGTATTACATGAATACAATTGTTCAGGCTAAAATTGTGAAATTAAAGTTTGCATTCAGTTGTACACTGGATGGTCTTGGCTACAGTGGAGTAAGAATACTATGGCTCAGGTTCATTATATGTGCAATAAGGCCTATTTAATGCTTCATTTCTATAGCATTATTATTATAAAGGAGAGCATTTTACAAAATAAATAGTTAACTCAGGAACTGAAGGGTTAAGTGCATAACGTAATCTGTAAGGAGTTCGCACATGCTCAGTGTGTTCCCTCTACGCAGAGGTAATGCAAGGGTTTGAGAAGATCTGAGACCGATGAAAACAGCTGTACTTGAAGACCCATAATGCATTTCGGCTGGCATTCTGTTCTGATTTTCAGGCTTTGCAGTACATCCACAATGGCTGCGCGAAATCACTACGCGATCCTTTAATATGCACRCAACTGAAAAAGCAGAGGAAAAGGGTACAACGGGACCAGTCTCAAAATGACCACCGGCTTCAGCTCGAATTCATGTCGATTCGCAGATTATTTTGTTATCTGCGGACTTGACACTGAAAGCGGGCTTGAACCAGATGAACTGTCAGGTAAGTGTCGGGTACGGGCTGGTGGACCAATAAGAATAATTCTGCATGGTTTATAATGTCTTTCCTAGCTTATGTTTCTTTTATATAGATTTTAGAGTACAATATTATATTAATGTTTAAACAATAAAAACATGACAGTTTATTTATAATGAGGTTGAAAACGGGTAATACTGTGTACATCAATAAGTAGGACGGCACATCAGTGTTGTTCATACAAGTTACTATAGTCTACTTTTCCATTTTATGTTATAACGTTACGTTAAGTCGTTTAGAATGGATTATTCCAATAAATGTTGTTAGCTTGAAATGCTCGAGAACTGTAGGCCGTCGATGTTCCATAGCCCAGCTGTAATTAAAGACAACGAAAAACTGTTCATGGATTAATCTCCTCCTGAGTATAGCCAGCACTCATTAAGTGGTCAAAAGCAGGACAGACACACYTTTACATACGTAGATCAGTGACCTTGATTGGCTGTTTCAGACCTCACCAGAATAAGACATATTTCTATTTCTACAATTTGTAAATAATAGGGATGTTTCCCCTATCAGTAGTAAATTGATATTACCATACTGTCAATGGTAATTACACATGTATAAACAAGCATATATATACAAGCAGGCTAGGCCAAAAATAGCTACATCCAAGAAGCACATATGATTTCTTAGTTGTTTATCACATCTGAACGATTTGATTGATTCTCCACTGCCTTCTTACACATTTACCCTCAGTGATAGATTTAAATTAATTGATCAATGCATGGCAGAAAGCAGAGTGCAGAAAACAGAGTGAAACTGGGGGTATCAAGGACCATAAGGTTCTCCCTGGGGGGGCAGAACGCTGAATATGAGGATGATGTCATTATTAGACTGAGAGGCCTGCTGTTTCTTGGGAGTGCCATGGGTCTGGGGGAGATGAAGATGGTATGATACAAAAAGCAGTTGTGTATGTGGGGGGGAGAGAAAGTGAACTCTTCCTGAGCTCAGGGTGGTGGGATAGTTATGTATAAGTTTGAAAATAAGTGAAACTGGTGTGGGTGTACCTGAAGATGCTGATCTTCGTTTTCTTGTCAACAACAATCATGTTTAGGGAAGGAACTTAATTTTTTTTGGTAGCCTAAGGTCTAAGGATATGTAAGTATGTGCATTTCCCTAAACTCAACTGTTACTTTACAATCAAGTTTTCTTCTGTAACATCACCTCCTGTTTATGAATATGTACAAATCAGAACAATCATTTATTATACTGCAGAGACATTTTTGTTAGTCTCGCAGGTGGTCTCAATCATGAATCAGCACAATTTTATTTTGTGTGTGTGTGTGTGTGTTGCTTATCATGAAGGGGCATTTTTTTGAAGGAGGGATGGACATATCTTTAGATAACACACGCACAAGATCTCTCTTATGCAAATTTACTTAACACATCTGATGAGATAAATTATTAACAGTATTTTTTAAAAGCTTGTCGCAAAGACACGTTTCCTTCCTCTCAGTGTAAAAGTGGAAGTAGAATCTTTTACAGAAATCAGTCAAAGATGTGTTCTTCTCTGTTGTTTATCTTGAGAGAATTATGCTATTCAGATTCTTATCATGATTGTCTCCTCTCCTCGAGTACCTGCCTCTCTAATGAGATAGAGACCAGCTGGTGAAAGTAAAAGGAGGATTCCTGGAAGCATATCATTCAAAACATATTCTACATAAAACACACAGAGGTGTTCATCAGGAGATTGCATGTCATTCAGTAATTTGTCAATCTAGGAAGAGTGAATTAGACAAATAATGGTGGTCCTCTGACCAGAGATTAGACTGTAGAAGGCTAGAGGTTATCCTGTAGGTTCCATACTTGGCCTTCATGTTTTCTCCTGCAGTGACTCACTCAGACAATGGAAAGCCTTTTTGGGGGCTAAGGGTGCTGTTGGCTGAGTTGATATGGGATGAGGAATTTGTCCTCTTTGCCATTCCATGCATAGTTCCAGGGCCATGAGTGCACTGCTGAGACTTGTACCACGGTTTGGTGTAATGGTACGATAGGCTCTTATTAGACATGCTTGTTACAGACCGTTTCCTGAGTCTGCCAGCCACATCTAAAGGAATTAAAGCTGTTGGCCTGTCAGATATCTCAAGCTGTGTGTTTTATGTAGAATATATTTTGAATGATATGCTTCCAGGATTCCTCCTCTTGTAAGATTGGATCAGCGAATAGGAAGTGACTGCATGCCTGGCGGGGATTCTGAATAGTGAAGACTGCCTAGGGCCAGACCCTGATGTAATCTTCCTCATTGTGGTCAAGGATAAACGGGGTAGGTTATAATGGTTAGGGAGCATCTTGTCTAATCAGAGGGGATTAAAATACATCACATTTTCCCTCCTGCTTTTTTAGCTAGATCTTACTAGCTGACAAAAAACGCTATTACAATGTTACTGCAATGTCGTAGCAAGCAGACAATACACTAGCAATGTTGTGAGTGTACAACTCTCTATGGGGTGTTGCCACGTCACTGAGACATTGTATGAATGTCTGTGAAAAGTTAATCCCTGTGAGTATATTTGTGAATCTCCTCCAGCTGTACACACAAGGCTGTTAGCGTTGGCCTTCCTAAACCTCTGATGTGGTGAGGTGTCGTGATTGACTAGTGAGTGAGAGTAGATAAGGTGTCTAAGCTTCCTACAGCCTGGCCTCTGTTCTGCTGCTCACCGACTGACTGCAGAGACTGGCTCGTGACAGAGAGTGTGGACACGTACAATGCTGCCCCTCTGAAAGCTTTACAGTTTATTTCTGGATCAATTGCTCACCACAAATTGTGATTTTTCAACCATCTCTCTGGGCCTTAAAGTCACTCTCCCCTGACCTCTACTTCCCATCTCATCTCCCTACTAGTCCACTGTCATGGTCTGCAAACAAATATACCATTCGCACATTTCCACTGAAGATTTACCTCACTGTTTTACCAAAAAGGCTCAGACTTTTCTGTTTCCATCTACGCAAGCCGGCCCCCGGGTCTCACTGGGCATAGCTCTTGCAGACCTTCTCTGACTTGGGGCCAAGCCCAGGGTATTTTTCATTTTAATTTACATAACAATGGCTACTGTGGCCTTTTAACACCTTCTCACAAGGCAACTGTCTTGATGATGCAGAGGTTGTTGGTTCTGCTCGTTACAAATCTTTAGTGTCACATTCCTGATGGAAACACGTCTCATTGGAAAAGCACCTCTCCCTCTCTCTACAGTAGATATCCATGGAGTATGTATCCTCTTAGGGAGTATGTATCCTCTTCGAGAAACAAGGCCTTTAGATGGTTACATGAATGCTTTCTCATGCAGCTATTTTGGTATCTCTTGATAACGCCCTCCACCACAACTATACTCTGTGGAGATACTGCAAGCAGTACGGTTCCTGCCGTGTGCAGGCTATGTGTTCTCGGTATGAACTTCCTGCTGCCCCTCTCGTTCTCAGGCTGCTGAGACCCAGTTAGCGCTAGCAGAGCTGCTTCATATACGGTAGCAGCGGTGAGTGGAGGAGCTCTTCTTCTCCCTGGCAGACTGAAGGACTCACGTGCACACAGCAAATAGACAGCCCAGTGCAAGCTGCTCTCACTGACCAATCAAAGGAGATTATGGGTGTCATGTGTTTAGTGGACTGAGCAAGCTTCAAGCTGCAGTCTCTATGCAATTCGTCTGTGCTGTGGTGAGTGTGTCGACTAAAGGTGTCCGCATGCTTTTCAGCCGAAACACCTCGGAAGAGTTTGTGCATATATCATGACAACATTTTGTGACGTTTTTGTTTGTATTTGACACCCGTAAGGCTTTTTTTGGCTGTTCGGGCACACAACATTTTTACTTGAGGGAAGCCYAAGTCGGTAGCCAAAGTCTACGCCCCTTCGTCGGTGATTGGTCAACAGTAGGGATTCTTCAATAAAGTCTTTGTTGTCATTCAATGAGCGACGACTTGTTTTCATGCACATTTTTCATTGAGAAACACTGCACCAAACATCTTAGTTGGATGTAAAATTGTGAGGCTAACATCTCCTCGGCAAAAACGTCAAAACTAATGACAGATTTCTTGAGTTATTTTAGATTAATTCTGACTATTTTGACGAAGTGTAGACTTGCTACAGCTTCTCAAAATGGACAAACTATTGCCGCTTTTTTCTTGTTTTTCAAGTGTTTTTTTATGGGAGTATGCGAGCACACTCGTTCAGTTCGGCTAGCCAAGTTTGGCTAGGCACTAACCTAATTGAAGCATGCTGACACCTTAAGAAACATTAAGAAACACAAATAAGGTAGTGTGGTCCATGATGCAGGCTCAGTTATCACCCCTCAAAATCTGCTGGGATGTTTGTTGGAGAAAGAGGGGCTTGTCCATACGCTGATCTGGCAGTTTCACTTCAGGTGAGCAGAAGCCTTGTGAAATCATAAGAAACCCCACAATTCATGTCACTTGTGAACACAAGCTGATTTATCAGTTTTACAGAGTTGTTTGAGTCACACTGGTCTTTCCATGGCTTGTGTTCTGACTCAAACGGTAAAGTCAGGCAGTCAGGATGGATGGGGCTTTCCAGATAGCCCTTTCTCTGATCACCACCAATGATAGGAGGAGGTTTTAGTGGTGAATTGAACAGCTTTGCCTAACTGACAGCTGTCACTCACCCTGTCCTTCTCAGGCAGTTTTCTGTAATGTGAATAGAGGCTACACTGTACAGTATGTTTGTATTGGTTCACAGAGCCCATATATCCGTACAGGAAACCTCCGTCATCTTACTCCAAGACACTGTCCCTTATTGGGTTACACCACCAGGACTTAAAACAGATGTGTCCTTTAGAGGGTTATTTGTCTTAAGTACCGGAACAGGAGTCCGCCTGGAGATATAGGCCTAGCAATGTTCTGTAACAGTTGGACCCCAACACTGTATCACTGTACTGACTATGTTCTCTTATAAGAGTTCAAGCCCCCATAATGAGCAGACATTGTGACCTGCCTGAGGACATCCATGTTAGAGGAGAATGATTTGAGTGTCTCTAAGGGAAGTATAAAACATGTCTTCCAATGTAGAAATTGAAAAAGCTGTCAGAAAAAAGCAGATTTCACTTTCATAAGGGGGCTCTGACTGTCAACGTGTTGACGTTAGGAATATGGGGACTGAGGGTAGAAATGATAAGGCCTGAGGTGAATGAGGATGAATGTCTCTGTGCTGTGACCAGTGCATGATTAGCCCCTCCAGATTATGAGCTCTGACAGGGGAACAGAAACCCACTCTCTCTCTATCCACTGCCTAAACATGGCCTGAAGCTTTCCTCTGTAGAGCACTGCATTTCCTTGTGTCCCCCCCACAAAGAGACAAGATAGTCATCGGCCCCCTCTCCCATTTTCTCTTTGATTTTTAATAGATTTTTGTGCACAAAGCTTCTTAAGACTGTTTTTTTTTGTTTTTTTCATGGAACTCCCTTTGTCCTCTTTATTTCGTTTCAATATGCTGAAGTTATTATGGTCCAAAGCTGTGTGATCTCCAGTAAGTACTCTTCATATCCAATAAGACAGACTAGTAATTATTAAATGTGATCCGTTCCAAGGCAACATGGACAGAGGTCTCATAATTTTTTGCCGTGTCACGATCACAATATATATTTTTAAACGATTTAACTAATCAGCTAATATCTCTCTCCATCAGTATGCCATGCACATGCTATAATCTTTTCATGACACTGACTTTGCCATCAGGGGGCAGTTATATCACTCGCTGCAGCAGCCAAAACGTGGCAAACTTGATGACAAAACCCTCCTTTATGCGACAGTGTTGGGGTGCAGGGTGAGACTAGATTAGCATATGTATTAGGGGCCAGGCTGACGTGATTGGCTGGCTACAATTTGGTCCTGCTGAGTACATGGGGACAGGCAGCTGACACAACCCACCCACACACACTCACTCTGAGCGCGCCCCCCCCCGCACTATTCAAATGCTAACATCCCTTGAGTTTCCCAGACACCCCCTCTCTTTAATCTCTCAGTGAATGACATCACTATAAAGCCTCCCGCACATGCTCAGTGTTTGTCTGCACTCATATTCACTGCCTATTAATAATTCATAGGTGTGTTAAAGGAGCTCAAGTCCTAAGGAAGTTTCCTCAGGCATCTTACAGTGTCTAACTAAATAGTGTTTAAGCAAATCTGTAACCCTGTGGAATTGAATAATGACTGTTGAGTGTGTTATACACATGGAAGTATAATTCAATAGGGGAAACAAGTGTGGGTGCCCTTAAAAATTTCGGATGGCCCAGCTGGATCTCTCCTTTCTGTACTTTTATGTAATTCAAAATCACTTTTCGACTCGAGAAGTTGATACTGAGATGAAGCCAAGCCATCCTTTATTGAGCAATACACATAATACTTCTCTATATTCTGAGATTATAAAAGGCAGATTTCTACACTGAACAAAAATATTTACGCAATATGTAAAGTGTTGGTCCCATATTTCATGAGCTGAAATAAAGGATCCCAGAAATGTTCCATACACTCAAAAAGCTTATTTCTCTCAAATGTTGTGCACACATTTGTTTACATGCCTGTTAGTGAGCATTTCTCATTTGCCAAGATAATCCATCCACCTGACAGGAGTGGCATATCAAGAAGCTGATTAAACAGCATGATCATTACACAGGTGCACCTTGTGCTGGGGACAATAAATGGCCACTCTAAAATGTGTAGTTTTGTCACACAACACAATGCCACAGATGTCCAAATTTTTTGAAGGAGCGTGCAATTGGCATGCTGACTGCAGGAATGTCCACCAGAGCTGTTGCCAGAGAATTGAATGTTAATTTCTCTACCATAAGCCACCTCCAACGTCCATTTAGAAAATTTGGCAGTACATCCAACTGGCTTCACAATCGCAGACCATGTGTATGGCGTTGTGTGGGCGAGCGGTTTGCTGATGTCAATGTTGTGAACAGAGTGTCCCGTTGTGGTGGGGTTATGGTATGGGCAGGCATAAGCTACGGACAACAAGCATTTTTTATCAATAGCAATTTGAATGCACAAAAATATCATGACGAGATCCTGAGGCCCATTGTGAGGCCTGTTTTTATTTAAGGTATCTGTGACCAACAGATGCATATCTGCATTCCCAGTCATCTGAAATTCATAGATTGGGGCCTAATGAATTTATTTCAATTGACTGATTTCTTCATATGAACTGTAACTCAGTAAAATCTTGGAAAGTGTTGCATGTTGAGTTTATATTTTTGTTCAGAATACAGTATATATACATTCACTATGGGGTGTGCATGGTCCAAACATGCCTTGAGACCTCTCTGCAGTTCCTGACTCTGGATGTCAAAGCTCAAGTCATACAGAACTTAAATAAATCCTTCACATAAGGAAATCTGCCTTTAAATCCCAGGCAGAGTTCATGACTGGAGAAAAGCTTGTAGAATAAGCTAACTCTGCCCTCTCAGCACCCTGAGGTTCTCTCTATCTCCTCTGCTCCGCTCTGTGGAAACAGGAAGCCTTTCTTATAAAGGGGGTTAAGACGGCTGCACGGCAGAGGAGCAGATAGCGTTTTTACGAAAGCGATGATGCAGACTGACTCCCTCATTACCTCTTAGCCTGTCTGTCCATTTGATCTTAGCTCTGCTTCAGCTCTGCTGCTGAGGAGGCAGTCTGCCATGAAGAAAGGCTCATGCTGCTTCTGTTGAAAGGAAATGGAGACAATTCATTTTCAACATTGGTCACAGCCAGAGGTAAGCTGTGGCCAGGCCATGTTGAGTCACATGATCTGGATACTCCTCTGTTTGACAGGGAAAAGCAATGATTGGCTGCCACTGGGGAGCTGCTTCCTCAACAGACTATACTGGAAAGAGTTCAGTCTTTCATAAAGTTAGAGAAAACATGCTTTCAGTCCTACTCATCCTTTGGACTTGTCTCCCTTTGCCATTAAGCAAGATTTTTATAGGGTGTGTGAGTTGGTTCAGTGAAAAAGAGCACATTACCCATGTCTCCTTTACGACAAGTCCAAGAAGGTCATTCTGTACATGTCACCCCTGGTTACAGTGTCCATACAGTACATTTCTCTGTGGAAGCTACAAACCCTGAAAGCACTACCAGCAGCCAGACTGGAAATGCCAGATGAGAATGACAGTCTTTTCTGTTCACCCCCAGATAATGTTACGAAAAAGCCTAGCAAGACACTAGATAGTGTTTAGGGGCAGAGGATTCTTTCACGTTGCCACTAACTTTAACTGAATGCTACATTAATCTGTTCTTACACTGAACAAAAATATAAACGCAACATGTGAAGTGTTGCTCCCATGTTTCATGAGCTGAAATAAAAGATCCCATAAATTTCTCTCAAATTTTGTGCACAAATTTGTTTACATTCCTGTTAGTGAGCGTTTCTCCTTTGCCTACATTATCCATCCACCTGACAGGTATGGAATATCAAGAAGCTGATTAAACAGCATGATCATTACACAGGTGCACCTTTAGCCGGGGACAATAAAAGGCCACTCTAAAATGAGCAGTTTTGTCACACAACACAATGCCACAGATATCTCAAGTTTTGAGGGAGTGTGCAATTGGCATGCTGACAGCAGGAATATTCACCAGAGCTGTTGCCAGAGAATTGAATGTTCATTTCTCTACCATAACCCCCATCCAACGTTGTTTTAGAGATTTGATTAAACCACTAGATCCTCTACCCCTATCCCATTAATCTCTGCTCTGTCATGTTTTCTTATATAGCCGCCTTGTGGACATATTGCGCTGTGAGACGAGGCTGCTGGCCTCCCTCATCTTCATGTCAGTGTGACGTCTGATGTGGTGTAGTAATACCCCATAGGATAATCCATTGTCCTGAGAGGTGGGTTTGCTCTCATGCTCAAGAACATGGTGTCGTGTCGTGCACTTGATTGAGTTCAACGGCACGCCAGGTGGGTGGGGTTTGCGCTAAGGACCAATGGAATCGCTGCTAAAATTCAAACCCCATCCATCTGGCGGTCGCAGCAAGTTAAACCAAGCACCTTCTCTCCGGATGAAAGATGGGAACGCTCATGCCCATGGTGCTGGGGGATATGGATATAGTACTTGTCCTTAGAAGGCAGTAGTGTCTGTCTTCTTCCTCTGTTTCTTGTTTATGCACTTTCTCAGAAGTGTGCAGGTTTTTTGTTATCACGACCGTGTGTTAATGCTGTGGTGCAGCGTTGGGCATTTGTGTGTGGAATCCCAACAGGCCCAGTTAATGGAGTAGAAAAACACTCATGGGAGGGAGGCCTTGCTCTGAAGGCTGTGAATAACATGAAAATAAGCTGTGTGAATGAGCCAAATGGCCCATAGCTTTGCTGCCTTTTTGGCTGGGCTCACTTAGTGAGAAGGTCATGGTGTCTTTGCTGCGATCGTTTTTTGATATGTTAGCGATGTCCGCATAAACATTCCGCTGTGATGATGACGAGCTGAGCATTCTGATATCTGAGGCATGAGGCATCCCTCTATCGCTGCTCTCCTGAGTCATTACATCCTCAACTCAGTTGGCCGTGATGGCACCAGGCATGGTATGTAGGTTGAGCACAGGAGAGGGTCTGTTCTGGAGGCAGTCCTTGGCAAGCAGGACTAGAGAGAGAGAGCAGAGAGTCCAATGGTGGCAAGCTTTACACCACTCCAGCCGACGCTTTGTGTGCGGCTGCTCTGCCATGGAAACCCATTTCATGAAGCTCCCGACGAACAGTTATTGTGCTGACATTGCTTCCAGAGTCAGTTTGGAACTCGGTAGTGAGTGTTGCAACTGAGGACAGTGGCCTACTACTTGTGACTTTGGGTAGTCCATGGATGAGACCAGTACCTGTCTCTTATACACATCTAGATGTGTATAAGAGACAGGTACTAAGTACTAATTCCATGGATGAGCATGTGTACTAAGCCTGCTGGCAGAGAAATAATGAATTCAGTGGCCCATGGCAGTGGCTTTTAACACCAACAAATGCATGTTAAACAAGAGTGTTAATTGATACCTTTTTTCTTGGCTATTAGGGGCCCTGCCTTAGACAGTATTCYGCAGTAACTACATAACAAGGAAAACCAGGCTAAACAGTAATTTACACAGTGATGTATAGGCCTAGTGTTTTGAGGTGCATTACAGAGACTACTGACRTCTGTATCATATTCTCTTTAACATAGTTGTGGGGCTTCCTCACTGAGGAAACCTACTGGACAAATAGTAAAATAGCAAATTTTCCATACCTTTTAGGAAATMATGATATGGACTCTATTTGGCATGTACGTTTCTCGGRCATGGGTGGCACACACTGGGATATGGGGGAGGGGAGTGGGTGGGGTAWATGCATTGTCCTATTTTCCCCCACATGATAACGCTGAAGAGACACACACGAAGGTACAGACACATGCATACATTGTGATATTGTTGTATGGTGGTATTAAACATGTTGTATTGTAGATATGTATTGGTGTAATAATGTTATATGATGTACTTTTGTATCTTTTGTTGTATATGTAATGTAAGTGTTTTTATATAGTTTTGGACCCCAGGAAGAGGGATACCTAATAAGTAATACTGACCTGGCTGACACAGAGAGGAAGGGGCCAGTGCTTTCTGACTGACGCCTTGATCTCATTGTGACTTTGGCTATTCCATGGATGAGACCAGTACCGTGTGTGAGTAGGCATGTGTACCCTGGCCTACTGGTAGAGAAATAATGAATCAGTGACCTGTGACAGTGTCTTTTAAACACCCACAATGCTTGTTAAACAGTGTTAATTGATCACTTTTTTCTTTGCTATTAGGGGCCCTGCCTTGTACAGTATTCAGAGCAAAACTACATATCACTGAAAACCAGCCATAACACTAACTTACATAGTGATGTATAGGCCTAGTGTTTTGTGGTGCATTATATATGCTACTAATGTTCACATCATTATTTTCAGTATTTATTCTTTACCTTTCTAGGACACACGTTCCGCTAGCGGAACCCCCCCCCCAAACATTCCGCTGAAAAGGCAGCGCGCGAAATTCAAAAATATTTTTGAAATATGTAACTTTCACACATTAACAAGTCCAATACAGCAAATGAAAGATAAACATCTTGTTAATCTACCCATCATGTCCGATTTTTTAAATGTTTTACAGCGAAAAACACATATAATTTACAAGTTAACATTTCTAATAAAATGTAGTAAAAAATTCTAAATAATAAACAATTCAAACAATAAGCAATCAATCAACTTAAGTTAATGAAATGAGAAACTAACAAAAGACTAAAAAGAAATGCAGTCAATAAAAAACAGGTAACAATCAAACAGGTAACAATCATCAGGTTCCTAAACTTTTTATAATCAAATCAAATCAAAGCGCACTTTAAAATGTTATTTTTTGCCATCATTGTAAGCCTGCCACACACACACTAAAATATACATTTATTAAACATAAGAAGAGTGTGAGTTTTGTCACAACCCAGCTCGTAGGAAGTGACAAAGAGCTCCTATAGAACCAGGGCACAAATAATAATAATATAATAATAATCAATAATTTTTGCCTCTTTATTTAGCCATCTTACATATAAAACTTATTTGTTCATCAAAAATTGTGAATAACTCACCACAGTTAATGAGCGGGCTGTGCTTGAAAGGATGCACATAACTCTGCAATGTTGGTTATATTAGAGTCTCAGTTTTTAAATCATTTTTCAACACACCAGTCTGTGCCTGTATTTAGTTTTCATGCTAGTGAGGGCCGAGAATCCACTCTCACATAGGTACATGGTTGCATAGGACATAGTGTCGTAACAGCGCAAGAAATCTGGCAGTGGCTTCTGATAAATAACATTTTCACAGAACCGCTTGTTGCAATTTCGATGAGGCTCTCTTGTTTCAGATATCGGTAAGTGGACTGGAGGCAGGGCATGAAAGGGATAACGAATCCAGTTGTTTGTGTCATCCGTTTCGGGAAAGTATCTGCGTATTTGCACACCCAACTCATTCAGGTGCTTCGCTATATCACATTTGACATTGTTCGTACAGCTTGAGTTAATTTGCACACAAAAATCATACAATGCTTGAAAGACCTGTGTGTTGTCCTTGTTAATCCAGACAGACAAGAGCTCTAACTTCTTAATCATAGCCTCAATTTTGTCCGCACATTGAGTATAGTTGAGAGAGTCCCTGTAATACTAGATTCAGATTATTCAGGCGAGAAGAAACATCACCCAGATAGGCCAGTCGTGTGAGAAACTCGTCATCATGCAAGTGGTGAGACAAGTGAAAATTATGGTCAGTAAAGAAAACTTTAAGATCGTCTCTCAATTTAAAAAAACCGTGTCAATACTTTTCCCCTTGATAACCAGCGCACTTCTGTATGTTGTAAAATCGTTACATGGTCGCTGCCCATATCATTGCATAGTGTAGAAAATACACATCAGGTACACCTCCAATTGACTCAAATTATGTCAATTAGCCTATCAGAAGCTTCTAAAGCCATGACATCATTTTCTGGAATTTTCCAAGCTGTTTAAAGGCACAGTCTACTTTGTGTATGTAAACGTCTGACCAACTGGAATTGTGATACAGTGAATATAAGTGAAGTACTCTGTCTGTAACAAATTGTTGGAAAAATGACTTGTGTCATGCACAAAGTAGATGTCCTAACCGACTTGCCAAAACTATAGTTGTTAACAAGAAATTTGTGAGTGGTTGAAAAAACAGTTTTAATGACTCCAACCTAAGTGTATGTAAACTTCTGACTTCAACTCTAGGACGCTTCTAGCCCTTTCTTATTAATGGTATCTGTTGCTTTTATACATGTCTTACTACTGAAAAGTCGTCTTAATTCTCACTCAAAAAACTCCTGTGGCTTATTTTTTCAAATTGGCATGTTTTGTTTCTAAATGTCTGCGCAAGAGTGAAGGTTTCATTGAGTTTTATTATTTTGATTTAAAAATGCATTTATTTATTTAAATTGATTGATTTCCTTATATGATCTGTAGCTCAGTAAAATCATAGAAATTGTTGCGTGTTTCATTTATATTTTTGTCCAGTATTATTTAGTTGCTTCATCATTTTGCTTCATATTGTTGGCATACTCCCCTCCCCTAGTTGTGTGCATCGGTCGGGTATTTTTAACCTAATTTGCATATGACACACCCCCACATGTAACATGGACAACCATGACCCATGTTCCTATTTGTTATGTAGGCATGCCACCCTGATGCCACATTGAGGTAGGGAAATTAGCTACTTTTGTATTTGTTTAGTAGTTTTTTTAAAATGTTATTTAAAAAAAAAAAAATGTTTTTATTATATATTTATTTTTTTGTAACTTTTTTTTGTGTGGATGATTTTGGGATCACTCTTTATACTGTGAAATAATACTTATTAATTTTGGCTGTGTCCAGTGTTCCTGCAACTTTGTGGTCTACTGTATTGAACAAGTCCACCCTCACACACATTTTTGAGAGCGGTCCCCTTTTTCCAGATGTGTTGCATTGTGGGTGTGAAATGGCCGAATACAATAATACATTTCTGAATAGTGTACATTGAATTCATGAAATCCTTGAATGTGAACAATAGTACATTTTGATAACTTTTATATAGACAGCCAACATAGTAAATAGACTACATGACCCATGTTCCTATGCCACCCTTAGTGCTATAATCAAGTAGTGTCAGTAAAGTACATACTTTCATGATGTGAAGTAGCAGACCATAATGAAAGTTTGATGAAAATTGTTTGTTTTTTACCTGTTCTTCAGAGAAATGCAATGCTCTGAAGATCGTGTTCCAATTAACTGACAATGGAAGAATAAGGAGTAGAGGGCATGAAGCAGTCAAAATGACGACCTCTTAGTTTTTGTGCAGTACTAAGTACTAATTCCATGGATGAGCATGTGTACTAAGCCTGCTGGCAGAGAAATAATGAATTCAGTGGCCCATGGCAGTGGCTTTTAACACCAACAAATGCATGTTAAACAAGAGTGTTAATTGATACCTTTTTTCTTGGCTATTAGGGGCCCTGCCTTAGACAGTATTCGGCAGTAACTACATAACAAGGAAAACCAGGCTAAACAGTAATTTACCCAGTGATGTATAGGCCTAGTGTTTTGAGGTGCATTACAGAGACTACTGACTTCTGTATCATATTCTCTTTAACATAGTTGTGGGGCTTCCTCACTGAGGAAACCTACTGGACAAATAGTAAAATAGCAAATTTCCATACCTTTTAGGAAATGATGATATGGACTCTATTTGGCATGTACGTTTCTCGGCCATGGGGGTGGCACACACTGGGATAGGGGGAGGGGAGTGGGTGGGGTATATGCATTGTCCTATTTTCCCCCACATGATAACGCTGAGAGAACACACACGAAGGTACAGACACATGCATACATTGTGATATTGTTGTATGGTGGTATTAAACATGTGTATTGTAGATATGTATTGGTGTAATAATGTTATATGATGTACTTTTGTATCTTTTGTTGTATATGTAATGTAAGTGTTTTTATATAGTTTTGGACCCAGGAAGAGGGATACCTAATAAGTATACTGACCTGGCTGACACAGAGAGGAAGGGGCCAGTGCTTTCTGAACTGACCCTGACTCATTGTGACTTTGGCTATTCCATGGATGAGACCAGTACCGTGTGTGAGTAGGCATGTGTACCTGGCCTACTGGTAGAGAAATAATGAATTCAGTGACCTGTGACAGTGTCTTTTAAACACCCACAAATGCTTGTTAAACAAGTGTTAATTGATCACTTTTTTCTTGGCTATTAGGGGCCCTGCCTTGTACAGTATTCAGAGCTAACTACATATCACTGAAAACCAGCCATAACACTAACTTACATAGTGATGTATAGGCCTAGTGTTTGTTGGTGCATTATATATGCTACTAATGTTCACATCATATTTTCAGTATTTATTCTTTAACCTTTCTAGGACACACGTTCCGCTAGCGGAACCCCCCCCCCCAACATTCCGCTGAAAAGGCAGCGCGCGAAATTCAAAATATTTTTGAAATATGTAACTTTCACACATTAACAAGTCCAATACAGCAATGAAGATAAACATCTTGTTAATCTACCCATCATGTCCGATTTTTTAAATGTTTTACAGCGAAAACACAATAATAATTTACAAGTTAACATTTCTAATAAAATGTAGTAAAAATTCTAAATAATAAACAATTCAAACAATAAGCAATCAATCAACTTAAGTTAATGAAATGAGAAACTAACAAAAGACTAAAAAGAAATGCAGTCAATAAACAAAAAAGGTAACAATCAACAAGGTAACAATCATCAGGTTCCTAAACTTTTTATAATCAAATCAATCAAAGCGCACTTTAAAATGTTATTTTTTGCAATCATTGTAAGCCTGCCACACACACACTAAAATATACATTTATTAAACATAAGAAAGAGTGTGAGTTTTTGTCACAACCCAGCTCGTAGGAATGACAAAGAGCTCCTATAGAACCAGGGCACAATAATAATAATATAATAATAATCAATAATTTTGCTCTTTATTTAGCCATCTTACATATAAAACCTTATTTGTTCATCAAAAATTGTGAATAACTCACCACAGGTTAATGAGCAGGCTGTGCTTGAAAGGATGCACATAACTCTGCAATGTTGGGTTATATTAGAGTCTCAGTTTTAAATCATTTTTCACACACAGTCTGTGCCTGTATTTAGTTTTCATGCTAGTGAGGGCGAGAATCCCTCTCACATAGGTACATGGTTGCATAGGACATCAGTGTCGTAACAGCGCAAGAAATCTGGCAGTGGCTTCTGATTAAATAACATTTTCACAGAACCGCTTGTTGCATTTCGATGAGGCTCTCTTGTTCAGATATCGGTAAGTGGACTGGAGGCAGGGCATGAAAGGGTAACGAATCCAGTTGTTTGTGTCATCCGTTTCGGGAAAGTATCTGCGTAATTGCACACCCAACTCATTCAGGTGCTTCGCTATATCACATTTGACATTGTTCGTAAGCTTGAGTTAATTTGCACACAAAAAATCATACAATGCTTGAAAGACCTGTGTGTTGTCCTTGTTATTCCAGACGACAAGAGCTCTAACTTCTTAATCATAGCCTCAATTTTGTCCCGCACATTGAGTATAGTTGAGAGAGTCCCTGTAATACTAGATTCAGATTATTCAGGCGAGAAGAAACATCACCCAGATAGGCCAGTCGTGTGAGAAACTCGTCATCATGCAGTGGTGAGACAAGTGAAAATTATGGTCAGTAAAGAAAACTTTAAGTCGTCTCTCAATTTAAAAAAACGTGTCAATACTTTTCCCTTGATAACCAGCGCACTTCTGTATGTTGTAAAATCGTTACATGGTCGCTGCCCATATCATTGCATAGTGTAGAAAATACACATCAGGTACACCTCCAATTGACTCAATTATGTCAATTAGCCTATCAGAAGCTTCTAAAGCCATGACATCATTTTCTGGAATTTTCCAAGCTGTTTAAAGGCACAGTCTACTTTGTGTATGTAAACGTCTGACCAACTGGAATTGTGATACAGTGAATATAAGTGAAGTACTCTGTCTGTAAACAATTGTTGGAAATGACTTGTGTCATGCAACAGTAGATGTCCTAACGACTTGCAAAACTATAGTTGTTAACAAGAAATTTGTGGAGTGGTTGAAAAAACAGTTTTAATGACTCCAACCTAAGTGTATGTAAACTTCTGACTTCAACTCTAAGACGCTTCTAGCCCCTTCTTATTAATGGTATCTGTTGCTTTTATACATGTCTTACTACTGAAAAGTCGTCTTAATTCTCACTCAAAAAACTCTCGTGGCTTATTTTTTCAAATTGGCATGTTTGTTTCTAAATGTCTGCGCAAGAGTGAAGGTTTCATTGAGTTTATTTATTTTGATTTAAAAATGCATTTATTTATTTAAATTGATTGATTTCCTTATATGACTTGTAGTCAGTAAAATCATAGAAATTGTTGCGTGTTTCATTTATATTTTTGTCCAGTATTATTAGTTGCTTCATCATTTTGCTTCATATTGTTGGCATACTCTCCTCCCCTAGTTGTGTGCATCGGTCGGGTTATTTTAACCTAATTTGCATATGACACACCCCACACATGTAACATGGACACCATGACCCATGTTCCTATTTGTTATGTAGGCATGCCACCCTGATGCCACATTGAGGTAGGGAAATTAGCTACTTTTGTGTTTGTTTAGTAGTTTTTTTTTTAATGTTATTTAAAAAAAAAAAAGTTTTTTATTATATATTTATTTTTTGTACATTTTTTTTGTGTGGATGATTTTGGGATCACTTTTATACTGTGAAATAATACTTATTAATTTTGGCTGTGTCCAGTGTTCCTGCACTTTGTGGTCTACTGTATTGAACAAGTCCACCCTCACACACATTTTTGAGAGCGGTCCCCTTTTCCAGATGTGTTGCATTGTGGGTGTGAAATGGCCGCATACAATAATACATTTCTGAATAGTTACATTGAATTCAATGAAATCCTTGAATGTGAACAATAGTACATTTTGATAACTTTTATATAGACAGCCAACATAGTAAATAGACTACCATGACCCATGTTCCTATGCCACCTTAGTGCTATAATCAGTAGTGTCAGTAAAGTACATACTTTCATGATGTGAAGTAGCAGACCATAATGAAAGTTTGATGAAAATGTTTTGTTTTTACCTGTTCTTCAGAGAAATGCAATGCTCTGAAGATGCTGTTCCAATTAACTGACAATGGAAGAATAAGGAGTAGAGGGCATGAAGCAGTCAAAATGACGACCTCTTAGTTTTTGTGCAGTACTAAGTACTAATTCCATGGATGAGCATGTGTACTAAGCCTGCTGGCAGAGAAATAATGAATTCAGTGGCCCATGGCAGTGGCTTTTAACACCAACAAATGCTTGTTAAACAAGAGTGTTAATTGATACCTTTTTGTTGATTAGGGGCCCTGCCTTAGACAGTATTCGCAGTAACTACATAACAAGGAAAACCAGGCTAAACAGTAATTTACACAGTGATGTATAGGCCTAGTGTTTGAGGTGGCATTACAGAGCTACTGACTTCTGTATCATATTCTCTTTAACATAGTTGTGGGGCTTCCTCACTGAGGAACCTACTGGACAAATAGTAAAATAGCAAATTTTCCATACCTTTTAGGAAATGATGATATGGACTCTATTTGGCATGTACGTTTCTCGGCCATGGGTGGCACACACTGGGATATGGGGGAGGGAGTGGGTGGGGTAAATGCATTGTCCTATTTTCCCCCACATGTAACGCTGAAGAGACACACCCGAGGTACAGACACATGCATACATTGTGATATTGTTGTATGGTGGTATTAAACATGTTGTATTGTAGATATGTATTGGTGTAATAATGTTATATGATGTACTTTTGTATCTTTTGTTGTATTGTAATGTAAGTGTTTTTATATAGTTTTGGACCCCAGGAAGAGGGATACCTAATAAGTAATACTGACCTGGTGACACAGAGAGGAAGGGGCCAGTGCTTTCTGAACTGACCCTGATTCATTGTGACTTTGGCTATTCCATGGATGAGACCAGTACCGTGTGTGAGTAGGCATGTGTACCTGGCCTACTGGTAGAGAAATAATGAATTCAGTGACCTGTGACAGTGTCTTTTAAACACCCACCAAATGCTTGTAACAAGTGTTAATTGATCACTTTTTTCTTGGCTATTAGGGGCCCTGCCTTGTACAGTATTCAGAGCTAACTACATATCACTGAAAACCAGCCATAACACTAACTTACATAGTGATGTATACGCCTAGTGTTTTTGTGGTGCATTATATATGCTACTAATGTTCACATCATATTTTCAGTATTTATTCTTTAACCTTTCTAGGACACACGTTCCGCTAGCGGAACCCCCCCCCCCAACATTCCGCTGAAAAGGCAGCGCGCGAAATTCAAAAATATTTTTGAAATATGTAACTTTCACACATTAACAAGTCCAATACAGCAAATGAAAGATAAACATCTTGTTAATCTACCCATCATGTCCGATTTTTWAAATGTTTTACAGCGAAAACACAATAATAATTTACAAGTTAACATTTCTAATAAAATGTAGTAAAAATTCTAAATAATAAACAATTCAAACAATAAGCAATCAATCAACTTAAGTTAATGAAATGAGAAACTAACAAAAGACTAAAAAGAAATGCAGTCAATAAACAAAAACAGGTAACAATCAAACAGGTAACAATCATCAGGTTCCTAAACTTTTTATAATCAAATCAAATCAAAGCGCACTTTAAAATGTTATTTTTTGCCATCATTGTAAGCCTGCCACACACACACTAAAATATACATTTATTAAACATAAGAAAGAGTGTGAGTTTTTGTCACAACCCAGCTCGTAGGAAGTGACAAAGAGCTCCTATAGAACCAGGGCACAAATAATAATAATATAATAATAATCAATAATTTTGCTCTTTATTTAGCCATCTTACATATAAAACCTTATTTGTTCATCAAAAATTGTGAATAACTCACCACAGGTTAATGAGCAGGCTGTGCTTGAAAGGATGCACATAACTCTGCAATGTTGGGTTATATTAGAGAGAGTCTCAGTTTTAAATCATTTTTCACACACAGTCTGTGCCTGTATTTAGTTTTCATGCTAGTGAGGGCCGAGAATCCACTCTCACATAGGTACATGGTTGCATAGGACATCAGTGTCGTAACAGCGCAAGAAATCTGGCAGTGGCTTCTGAWTAAATAACATTTTCACAGAACCGCTTGTTGCAATTTCGATGAGGCTCTCTTGTTCAGATATCGGTAAGTGGACTGGAGGCAGGGCATGAAAGGGATAACGAATCCAGTTGTTTGTGTCATCCGTTTCGGGAAAGTATCTGCGTAATTGCACACCCAACTCATTCAGGTGCTTCGCTATATCACATTTGACATTGTTCGTAAGCTTGAGTTAATTTGCACACAAAAAATCATACAATGCTTGAAAGACCTGTGTGTTGTCCTTGTTAATCCAGACAGACAAGAGCTCTAACTTCTTAATCATAGCCCTCAATTTTGTCCCGCACATTGAGTATAGTTGAGAGAGTCCCTGTAATACTAGATTCAGATTATTCAGGCGAGAAGAAACATCACCCAGATAGGCCAGTCGTGTGAGAAACTCGTCATCATGCAAGTGGTGAGACAAGTGAAAATTATGGTCAGTAAAGAAAACTTTAAGATCGTCTCTCAATTTAAAAAAACGTGTCAATACTTTTCCCCTTGATAACCAGCGCACTTCTGTATGTTGTAAAATCGTTACYTGGTCGCTGCCCATATCATTGCATAGTGTAGAAAATACACAATGCTCAGGGGCCTTGCTGTAACAAAGGTAACCATTTTCACTGTAGTGTCCAAAACATCTTTCAAGCTGTCAGGCATTCCTTTGGCAGCAAGAGCCTCTCGGTGGATGCTGCAGTGTACCCAAGTGACGTCGGGAGCAACTCCTTGTACGCGTGTTACCACTCCACTATGTCTCCCTGTCATGACTTTTGCGCCATCAGTACAGATACCAACATATCTTGACCATCAAAGTCKATTTGATGTCACAAAGCTGTCCAGTCATTTAAAAATGTCCTCTCCAGTTGTCCTGGTTTCCAGTGGTGTACGAAAGAGGATGTCTTCCTAAATTGACCCCCCATAAACGTAACAGAAATATACCAGGAGCTGTGCCAGGCCCGACACGTCTGTTGACTCATCCAGCTATAACACATAGAATTCAATGGCTTGTATGCGAAGCAGTAATTGTTTCAAAACTCCAACCTAAGTGTATGTAAACTTCTGACTTCAACTCTAAGACGCTTCTAGCCCCTTCTTATTAATGGTATCTGTTGCTTTTATACATGTCTTACTACTGAAAAGTCGTCTTAATTCTCACTCAAAAAACTCCTGTGGCTTATTTTTCAAATTGGCATGTTTTGTTTCTAAATGTCTGCGCAAGACTGAAGGTTTCATTGAGTTGTGATATTGTACTTTTGCAGGTATAACACACTGTGGCTGAGGAAAGGCACTACTCCCAATATAAGTGAACCCCAAATCAATGTAGTTCTCATCATATTTGCACCTCTTTGATGGTCCAACGTCCCTGTCTGTTTAAAAAAAGAAAAAAGTGAATCACATAATTCTTTAGTGTACCCCTGACGCAGTTTAGGAATACCTGTGTAATGGTTGACGGTATGTTTGTGTCTTTATGTTGGGGGAGGGTAAGGGGTGGGGTCTGGCAGTTTCTGGCTGGAGGTGGCAATTGTGGTTGGTCACTTCTGTATCCAGGGTTGGTGCTGGTATTGGGGCTGGGACCAGGAAGAACTGGGTTGGTGTTGGGGCTGGGTTGGAAATTGTGCTGATATCAGGGCTGGAAAACCAGGGGTTAGGTGCTGGGACTGTGGCCCTGGGAGAAAGAACAACTCGGAACGAGGAACTGAGGAACTGACAACCTGAGGAGCAAGCAGACACACAAGGGAGCCCTAGACCCAAAGGTCAATGGTAGTACTTCCCTGTCACCTGCTCGCTGTGGGTGAAGCTGCTGGTTTAACAAAGGTTAGCCATGTATTGGCAAAAATGTCCAAGTCAAGAAAGCTTACCAGCAGTCAGCGGCACTTGTCGCACTGGTAGCCTATTCACTGGTTCTTTTCAAAGCCTATGTCAGATACTCCAGTGAGTGTAATTGGCTCAAAGTTAGAAGTTGAGATAGAAGATACTCTCCTCTTTTCTACTGTAGGTATGTAATTTGTTTATTCTGTTGTTGCTAGCGACATTCATAAAAACATTGGGGGAAAAAATATGTATTTTTGTCTGACCCCCGGTTGAATAACAGAGACATCAACACTTACCTTTAGACATCTGAATCACAGCAAAGACGCACAGTGAAATAAAATAGGGTGAGCATTAGCATTTATTTTCCCTCATCATCATCACAAACCACGTTTCCATCCACTGTTTTTATGCGAGTAAAGTCATACCGTATAAAAATAATCATGACACCTGTGATGGATACACAAGGTTTTGGTAAGGTTTTATAAATGGTGTCAGATAATTTGTTGGTTTGACATGGTGGTATCTTTCTGTGTKTGTAAAATTAATTATGCACAAAATGGCGGTGGAAATGCCTTTATCTGCAAATATTGATTTAATAACCATCATATCGAAGTAAACTTGGGGAGTCACGCAATGACATGGTGTGTGATCCTCCCACGACAGCTCGGGAAAGCATGCCGTTTATTAGGCTACAGATGAAATAAATAATGATGAACTTCACAGGGTGGTGAAAGTGCATGGTATGAGCTTGATACTCCTTTACAATAAATGTTGAGGGTCTTATTCTGGTGACATGATGAATGATACTTGACTACCATTTTGATAAATACAAACATTCTTGCTCTTATCCATAATAATCTCATCATATAGACTAGCCTCCCTGCACAGTCTACCCACACTGTATCTGTGAGCTGTTGGATAGAGTGTACATGTCAAGACCAGAGTAGACACATTTTTGTATTTAACACAATCGTTTTTTGTGACAAAACTATAGGTAGAGTTGAAAATGTGATGGAAACACATTGAACATCAGATTTTTATTCCGTACATAAAAACTTAAGCGAAAAAGTACATTTTGTGTGCACTACATCATCAAGCATTGATTTTGATCAGTTTGGTGGAAACACACAACTGGTGGGAAAATGTGCATGTTCTATTTATGCAGATTTTAGAATATTCACATGAAAATCTGTCACCAACTGGATGGAAACCTAGCTAGTGATTCTTCAGCTTAGTTCAGCTGTCACTAAATTCCAGCTAAAATAAGCAGAATAACATGGTCAAGCAGACACACAATGAATCAATCACATTACTCAGTACTCAGGAAAAAAGGACTTCTTTTCCACAGCATCATCAATAATCTGATGTACTGTGTGTCATCACTGGATCACCCCACTGTAGGTGAGTGGGTGAGGAAAATGATGGGTTAGGCCAGACAGGTTTACCCATCAGACCAATCAGAAATGGTCCTATTTGTGGGTTATCACAGAGAGGAAGTTAGAAATCTGATGGGTTAGAGAGGAAGGTCTAGGAGAGGCTCTGGATTGGACTGGATCTCCTGACTCATGGAAGACAAGAGAGGGCACGTCATACGTCTCACGCAGCCACAGGCTCCCTCAGCTCTAAAATGTGGTGTATAATGTGTGTGACAGCCGGACTGGAGGAGGACTGGACCCTAGCCATGACACAGGGAGAGAGATGCAGACCTAGGTTTTCTCTCTCCTTCTCTGTGTCTAAATCAGGATAACACTGAATGAATCAGCAGACTGACACCTGTGCGATAGCAGGTGTGCTATAAACTCCCCAGGGATGGAGATCATTTACTTTGGCTGACTATTGGCCCTTGCTAAGATATCAGTATAATAATAATATAATCAAAACATATTGGCCATTGTTAACAGCAGTCAGTATAATAATAATATAATCAAAACATATTGGCCCTTGCAAACAGCAGTCAGTATAATCAAAACATATCATTTAAGTGTTTGACAGAGATGTGGGGGCGTTTCCTCTTTGAGGAAGCCTATTAGACTAATACTAATAGAAGCAAGTATTCCATATTTACTGTGATGTCAAGATAATCTCTATACTTGGCATGTAGGTTTTCTCAGTCATGGGTGGCAGACATTGGGGTGTATGGGGGAGGGGAGGGGCGTGGTATATGCAAATTGTACTGTACAATAACATCCATCCCCCAGGTTTATCTATCTTTGTGGACAGTGTAGGAAGGAACACAGGGACCAGTCTAGAGAGTCTTATTATGATCTCCCACTGACTGTCTTAGGATACACATGATCTACCGACTTCTACCCCTGTCAATCAAGAACATGTTTGTTCATAGCTTTGACTAGAGAAAGACAAAGGCAACAGTATAGAAMGGASACWGTTTATTATTGATGTTTGAGCTGCCAGGCCTTTTTCAAGACAAGACTCAATGGGACAATCCACTGTTATGACCATACAYGGAAGAKWGTGTGTCATTCATAACTTTGACTTACASCSGAGCACATKTTTTTTAATACTTTCAGAAMAACTTATTGTTTAACAAATACTTTCTTTGTTCAGTACCCTTGTCTCTTTTTTATAGCCCTGTGTCTACCACATTCCACTTGTTCTGAAACACTACAGTTAATGTGTGTTTTTTTGGATCGTCCACAATCCTCTCAGGTGTTTTTAAATGATCTCATTCTCCGTAAGTTACACTGGGTTGCTTCCTTCAGAACCAGCACAGGCCTGATCATATTCCCTCATGTATTATAACACACAGATACAGCTCTTCAAGTGTGTTCACTGTAAWACCATAATCCACAGCATAGCACTGACAACAGGGATTAATCATGGGTTTTGGAAAGGAGAGGAGAGCACTGCATTGCTACAGCAACACACATCATTCTCTGACAACACACCCAGCTGGTTTAGACAGAATCTTAACAGAAACCTAAACCTGACAGAAACACTGTGCCTCCATACGACACATGAAGAGGATGTGTTGTTCCCTCAGTGTTTCTCACATATAGGAGAACACTYTCAGAACCCTTCTGTCCTGAGTAACTCCTGCTGTGTATGCACATATTGAGAAGTGATGCGGTACTCAGCGGTAGCCATGTGATTAATTACTGTTGTTTTATCTGTTGTGTAGCTTTATGCCAGTATATAGAGGCTACTAAATTCAGAGATGGGGCCAGAGGATTGGCGAGTGCAGATGAAGGTAACCCCCACCAGCCCCCCTCAGAATAATCTCACCTCCGCTTGCTCCTTTATCCTGACACGCCCTTGTTTCACAGCACTCTCCTTTTGTTGATTTGTAATGTTTCTGAGAACTCAGTTCTGTATAGGTGAGGGGAACTCTGCAAGCACTTTTCCTTCTGTCCTCCTCCCTCTTTCCACCCTTCCCGGTCCTCCCTCTCTCCTCCTACTCCTTCTTCTTCTTCTTCCTCCTCCTCCTCCTCCTGCTCTACCTTCACCTCCTCTTTTGGAAGCTAGCTACTGAACAACAAGCCAATCTGTTTGACAATCACTTTGTCTCTACCTCTCACACACCCAGTTCTACCTACATGTACCAGCGCTGGTGTTGCTTGGCCAATGTGTTCTCTCCCCTTCCACTCTGAATGACTTATCAATCATGTCTTGGTGTGTGCATCACTTCTGCTTTCACTGTGGATCTGAATCAATTTAATTTGTGTTGGTTTGTTTGATTGATTGATTGTTTTGCGGGTTGCTTTGCCTGTATTGCCATAAAAGCTGTCACTTTACTGGTAATTCTATATGTAGATGTTTGTTTTCTTATAAGCAACAAGCATTGTCTTTTTCTGAATAGATTTATACAAGCAAAACCCAATACATAGTATTACTATCTGACTATTTGACCTCTTTGGCAGCGGTTACTTTCCTTCACTGGCCCAGTACAGGATGCTGTTGACAGCTTTACATGATGCAATACAGCCTTTCTCTCCAGACCACTGTGCTCACTTCCTATTTCCTGTGWGGAGGGTTGTCTTGTGCCTCAAGRCTGCTTCTGATTGGGCCTCTGCATACTTTTGTGCTTCTGTTGCTCTTTAGGCCCTGAGTCCTGATTTTTTTGCTCTCTTTTTTCTTCTGTCTTTTTCTCTGTCCCTCTATTTCTCCCTCTCTTTCAGGTGAGAATTTTGAGCAGAGTCCACTGCGGAGAACCTTTAAGTCCAAAGTTCTAGCGCACTACCCAGAGAATGTGGAGTGGAGTCCCTTTGACCAGGATGCCGTTGGCATGGTAAGGGAACTGCGGAATGTGTAACTAACACAACATTTATTTTATTTGAAGCTACACCCATTTCTGTTTCCAGGGTTTACATCTATATGTCATTATGGATTAGGACCTGTATTGTTTAGCTGACCGACTAACCTGATCTATTACCTCCTCTCTCAGCTGTGTATGCCAAAGGGTCTGGCCTTCCGRACGCAGGCGGACACACGCGAGCCTCAGTTCCARTCCTTCATCATCACGCGGGAGGACGGCTCGCGGACGTACGGCTTTGCKCTCACTTTCTACGAGGAGGTGACCAGCAAGCAGATCTGCAGCGCCATGCAGACTCTGTACCACATGCACAATGCTGAACAATACGACATCCTGCACACCCCCACCACCCCGCGGTGCCCRGAGGWCCAGCGCCACCTCCATCCCCACCCMCTCAACCCCCACCCCCAACARACGCTTCTCCCCACGCCCTCCATCTCCCGGCTGCAGCGCTTCAACTCCTACGACATCAGCCGCGACACGCTCTACGTGTCCAAGTGCATCTGCCTCATCGCGCCCATGGCCTTCCCCCAGGCCTGCAGGAAGGTGCTCCAGCAGCTCCACCAGGCCGTCTCCTCCCCCCAGCCCCCACCCCTCCCCTTGGAGAGCTACGTCTACAACATCCTGTACGAGGTGCCCCTGCCTCCCGCTGGGCGCTCCCTGAAGTTCTCGGGGGTGTATGGGCCAGTGGTGTGCCAGAGGCCCAGCACGGCAGAGCTGCCTCTCTTTGACTTCCCTATCAGCCAGGTGTTTGAGCTGCTGGGGGTGGAGAACGTCCTCCAGCTGTTTACCTGCGCCCTGTTGGAGATCCAGATCCTGCTCTACTCACAGCGTAAGTCCTTACTTAGGATCTTTCTCTCTGATCTGCTGAACTTTCTGTGGTTTTCTGTCTATTGTCCCCATCGCTTTTAGAAAGGATTGGGATTTGTTATTTCAGAAATACTGACATTTTAGAAGAAATCAGAAATAACAGTTGTGGTTAGGATCTTCGGTATGTTCATTGGAACTATTATCCAGGCAGATTAAATAAACTATCCTGTGATTCCATTAAAGGCCCAGTGCAGTCAACAACTCAATTTCCCAGTGTTTTATATATATTTCCATACTATGAGTTTGTATTAATACTGTGAAATGGTGAAAATGATAATGGACTTTTAGTGTGAGAGCTGTTTGAAAAGACCGCCTGAAATGTATGCATGTTTTGGTTGGATGGAGTTTTGGCCTTCCATAGTGACATCACCATGTGCTAAATTTGTTAATAGACCAATAAAATTAGAGTTCCAAACCACTCTGCCAATAACAGATAACAGCTAGTTTTCCCCTCCCCACTCAGACCACTCGCAGACAGTCCTAGAAAAATTATTGCTTGAGACATTGCCCTTTGCTAAGAAGCTATTTTTATATATATATTCTTTAACCATTTTAATTTGAAACAATCACAGTAAGGTACAACATTGTTACCCAGGAGTTATTTGATATTGAGATAAAAACGGCTGCATTGGACCTTTAAAGAAAACTGTGTTCTTCCCAGCTTGTGTAAATGTTAGTTTCTCCTCATGGGCTCTCAGCTCAGGCCTAGCTTGTGTGTGTGTGTGTGCGTGTGCGCGTGTGTGTGTGTGTGTGTGTGTGTGGTGTGTGTGGTGTGTGTGGTGTGTGTGGTGTGTGTGTGTGTGGTTGTGTGTGTGTGTGTGTGTGTGTGTGTTGTGTGTGTGTGTGTGGATGTGTTTAACTATTCTTGTGGGGACCAGAAGTCCCTACAAGAATAGTAAACAAACAAAATGTTGACCAGCTGGGACATTTTGTTAGTCCCAAGGTCAAATGCTATTTCTAGGGGTTAGGTTAAGGTTGAATTAGTGTTAGGGTTAGAATTAAGTTAAATATTAAGGTTAGGAGCTAGGGTAGTTGTAGGGTAGGGTTAGGATAAAGTTTAGGTTTTTGGGTTAGGGTTAGGGTTAGGGTTAAGGTTAAGGTTAGGTTGGGTAAGAGTACGGGTTAGGATTAGGGTTAGGTTTAGGGTTAGGGGTTAGGGAAAATAGGATTTTGAATGGGACTGAATTGTATGTCCCCACAAGGTTAGCTGTACAAGACTGTGTGTGTGTGTGTGTGTGTGTGTGTGTGTGTGTGTGTGTGTGTGTGTGTGTGTGTGTGTGTGTGTGTGTGTGTGTGTGTGTGTGTGTGTGTGCTGGTGTGAGTTGCTGGGGTAAACAGGCTGTTTTGCAGCAGCAGTGTGTGTGCTGGTGTGAGTTGCTGGGGTAAACAGGCTGTTTTGCAGCAGCAGTGTGTGTACTGTGAAGGGCTGTCTCTGGTGGCTGTGATCAGGCCTTTGTTTCCCCCTTCTCATGTTCAACCCCAGGCCCACACTGAGAGAGATTGACAGTGAATATGGACACATTCAAGAGGACCTTTTTGGGAGGAATGGGAAATATTTAGATATGACACAGGTCATTTAGCACATTTAAAAATGAGATCTACAGAATTGATAGACACAGGTCTTCCACTATGTGTGAAAAGAAACAGCATTATACATAATAAATCAGCTTCAATCAGGAATTGTTTTGTTCAGAGACCAATGTTGGAGGTTTTGAAAAGCAATTCAGCATTATACAGAATGGCGTATTCCTCCTCCATGGAAGCACACTGGGATTGACTTTGATCAGAGTCAGTGGCGTGCAGCAGGAAGATTGTTTCAGGATTGGGGAACTGGCGTGTTGATAGGATCCATTACGGAGACAGGGAAAAGGCAAATTSTTTATAAAACGCCAGGGGCTAGAGGAGCAATGCTGTGGTGTTGCTAGGCAACCCTTGCAGGAGGATAAGGAGGAGGACGCAGTCAGTGATGCAGGYTAAAGATGATTGGTTGGAGATGACATCATCCCTTTTTTTCTCCAGAAGGCTCAATGCAGGATGTGTGCTAAAGAGTGTTTTCTGGAGTGTGAACCTGTGAGCTTTCCACTGAGCAGGGACAGGGTGTRGTTAGTTAAAACTGCATAGGCTGAGGCAAGTGATCCCCCATACTAAAAATTAGCTGACTGGAGAGWGTCTGTTCTAAAAATAGAGGCATAATTCATAACTCAGATACATAGGCCCTGCCCTGGRCTGTGTCTTTCCCACATACAGTACATTAATCCTCCTTGAAACGAGCATCTGCTGCTGTTTTTCCCATCTCTCCAAGTAGATCAATGGAAGCTTGCCATTTCCCCTGCCGGGCCTGCATGTTAGTAGTCCGTATATAGAGCTCTCATTCTGTTAGCACCACGGGGTGCCTCAGGGAGTGAAGCCGTTCACCCTTGTGTCGTCATTGTGCACTACATATTTTTCCAGTGACTTCGAGATGATTGTGATAGTTGTGTGGCTTTCCAGTAGGTGTAGATGGTTCATCAGAAGAAGAGCAATGTGTTCGACGATAAACCGTACAAGGAACACTGGGCGAAGTCGGAAGTCTTTTAGAACATACGACGCCATGTCCACCAAGGTGTCGGGCCATCGCCCCCACCGGTGGCTCAGGAATGGTGCGTTTTATCCCCGCATATGGCCAAGAACCTTGGTCTGGACACACATACCCATACACGTGTATGCTCAGTTGTGAGTGAGGTAATCATAATCCTTGCAGAATGTTGTAAACGTTAAGGCTGTATTTAGTTAACTGTCCCCAAACCTCGTTAATTTCCCAGATGTGTTATCCACCCCGGTGCCTCAGGGTGCGTTACCCGTTAGGCTGTCCACCCACCGGTCGCTCTCTAGGGTGCGTTACACCCTCGTTAGGAAGGCTAGCAACTGATCTACGCGCTTATCGCGTAGGCTCGCAAGAGATACGCCGTGTTGCACGCGGTTTGTTGCTTAAAGAGAACCTTACGCTGTCCTACCACCTGTATCTCCCAAGATCTCATGCTGGTTGATACAATGTGATGCCCAATCATTAGGTTATTTTGAGTGGAGCGCTGTGCCGTCACCTCCCCTCAAGGGGGCAACCGTGGCCAAGTAGTGTAATGAAATGTGACCAAGAGATCTTAGCGATAACTCGCCGTTAGGTTCTCTGATGTCCACCCACCCCCCAGGCAAATCAAAACTTTGTGTGCTTCCAGGGTGCCGAGGTGCAGTTATCGGCTTATCGTATTGGATAAGGAGTTTCCAAAGAACTATGTTGGCCACACAATGATCAATGCCACGGTGCTTCCAGCGTGCGCATTACCGTGGTAAGTAAGGATTCACACCCTCCCCCACGGTGCTACACAAGGGTGCGTTACCACAGTATAGGAGTGCAGGAAAATGTTCCAGCCCCCCCCACACGGGTGACTAATCAGTGGGTTGGCCGCTTGTAACCCGTATAGGTTTTCACACTGTACGTCAACCTAGACCCCCCATACGAGTGCTCAGTGGTATAGGCGTTATACTTGCCCACGTTTAGGGAGAGATGTCGCAGCACACTCGTGAAACTTGTCCCACGGGGTGTTGTGAAGTTTGGAGTGTATGGCGAATCTTATTATAAGTAACTGGGTACGTTAGGCCACTGTCCACCCCACCCCCTAGGCTTAGCACACGGTGGCCTCAGGCGTGCGTTACCCGTTAGGTAGGCTTGTCAAACTGGCTAACCACCCAAGGTGCGTGTTTACAAGGGGTGGTTTAACCTCGCCCGTTAGGGCCCCAGATAGAATAGCTGTCCACCCCCCCACGGTGCTGCCAGGGTGCGGAGCTTAATCCCCCGGTACTAGGCAGGCTGTCCCACCCCATTTTGGTGACCGCGATTATACTATCCAAGTGCAAACACATTTTACCGGAGTCGGCTCGCACTCAGGGTGCGGTACCGTTGGAAAGTGCTTGTCCTCATTTGTCCCCCCGCACGGTGCTGCAAGGGTGGACAGGTTAACCACGTTAAGGGGGTTGACTTCTCCGAGCTGTCCACACCGCCCCCCCACGAATGGTGCTGCAGGGTGCGTTTCCCGCCGTCTAGCGACACTGTCCACCACCGTTCCCCCCCCGTATGTTAACGGTGGCTCACCGGTGCGTGTTACCAGTTAGGAACTGCTCGACATAACCACTCCCCAAGACGGATCGCCTGCGCAGGGGTGACTGTTACCTCGACTTAGGGACTGTCCAGCCCCGCCCACAAGGGCTCAGGGTGGCCGTCTACCTCTCACCGTGGTAGTGTTCTTAGTTACTTTATCTTCCTATCCCTTCCACAGGGTCTCACGTTGATGACAGTTTTAAATTGTCACTGTACATTAAGTGTAATGTTATCATAACATACGTTAAAAAATAGATAGTACTGGAACACTGGTAATTGATAGCAATTGCTTGTATTATAAACTGATATACTGCCCAAACAATGCAAATAGCTGGGACACATAGTACCACCTATGGTCAGAGTGCATTACACCTGTTACGCAGGTTCCATGTGTGCACAAACTGAGATGATCAGAACCTCTCTGTTAGGAACTATCTGTTTATGAAGATGAAACGACGTAGGATGGTCCCCTTTTGGCTTCTTGGACAACAATTTAAGAAAGTTGATGTAAACACCAAATAGGGCTGTAGAGCCAATGACAAGAACACTAGAGAAATGGCATCGTGAGTGGAATCCAATTAGAACACATAGAGAAATGGCAATCATGGATGGATCCAATAGAAACACTAGAGGAAATGGCTCGTGGTGGATCCCAATAGAACACTCACATAGTTGAGAAATGACATAGTTAGGGTGGGATCCATATTTGACAGTACAGACTAGAAATGCAGAATCAATTACGAAGGAAATTGGCATCCGTGGGTGGAATCCCAATAGAACCAGCTAGAGAAAAGTTGCATTCAATGAGTGGAATCCAATAAAGAACACTAGAGAATGGCAAATCGGCACAGGATAGGATCGAACGTATGAACCACAGAAGAAATGGCTATCGTAGGTGGAATCCCAATAGACAAACTTAGAGAAATGGCATTGTGTGGTGGATGCAATACGAACACTAGAGAACATGAACATTCGTCGGGGTGGATCCAATAGAACACTATGAGAATGGCATCCGTGAGTGATCCAATAGAACACTAGACGAAATTTTGAAAGTCCGTTGGATAGGATCTCAATAGAACACTGACGAGAAATATAGACACGACACAAACTAGAGGAATGGCATCAGTGGTGGATCCAAATCAGAACACTAAGAAGAATGGCATTACGTGGTGAGAAGTCCAATAGACAGACAAGTATAACCATCACTAACGCTCCATTGTTGTTTTGTGTGACAGACTACCAGAGGCTGATGACTGTGGCGGAGAAGCACACAGCCTTATGATGGTTCCCTTTCCAGTGGCAGCATGTCTATGTGCCCATCCTGCCCGCCTCACTGCTGCACTTCCTGGATGCCCCAGTGCCCTACCTGATGGGCCTTGCACTCCAACGGAGAGGGTGACCGCACAAACTAGAGGCTGCCTCAGGAGGTAACCATACACTCAATGGACCTATGCACGCATGTTGCACACACACACACATACGCACAGCTACTTCACATACACACACACCAGCCCCACACAAACAATCGAAATAGATATTTTTTAGTTTATGCATGTAATTGTTTCTCTAGGGTTGTTTATCTTTTTCATTTCTCTCCTTTCTGTCCTCTCCCATCCTCCCTATTCCTTTCTCTCCAAAGGCATTTTTGATTGGGAACATACAGCTCTAGCTGAAATCATTTAGTTGGATTCTCAGCCCAGCCCTCTTTAAATGCAGCCTGTCAGAGCAATAACAAGTCATTTTCTACAGATTGCAATGCGTGAACTTGTTTGTGCTGAGAATACTAACAACGACTTCCCTCTGGACACTCCTGCAACCCATCTCCATCTAACTGTCTGATACACCCAACAAAGTGACGGCATGAAATTGGCTAATTGTAGAGAGAATCACAGGGCTTACAACACAGATTCAAACCATCCTCGTTCCCGTAGCTCTCCAGGCTTGTTTTTGTCCTTCGTTTTGATTAACAGTCGTTTTTCCCACCAATTACACAAAGGAGGTGAATTTTATCAATTTACTATATATCGATTATGATTAATTACTTAGATAACCCATTCATAAATGCTAAATGTGTTATCATTAAACATTATTCATGCTTAATGATTTTTTTAAATAAAATGGGTTTGTGTTTACTTCTTAATAATGTTTCAACGGGTAGAGTTGTGTCCTTTGTGAGGACAAACAGCCCTCATTAACCATGTTGAAGCTTCCATGCTTTTAAGTTTGATCAAAACACGTTGCTGTTGCTACCTGTACACAGCAATTCTGCTAAGGGCCCTTCACATAGAGCCTGGAGGAAGGGTGCTGTGGTGTGCAACAAGCTTCTTTACACATCTGGAGCCGGTCCAATGGAAAAGAGCTATGACGAATAAAAAGCACTGAAATTGTGAATTGAGGAACCTAAGTCAATCTCAATTATTGCTTATTGAGGATCCATTTCTATATTTATATCCTAATACTCTTAAGAATGAAACAGCAGACAATCAACAATAGGAGGGCTGATCTTAATTTCAAAAGAGTATTTTATCTACACATTCAGAATATCTGTTGATATTACTATAAATACTGTCTTCAGTTAATGTCTTGAAGTCAATCCAACATCCTTATCTCACTACATGCTCCTCAATTGGAGACCTTAACATATCGAACGTGTAAGTATCCACCTAGTGGAGCGAAGAAATAAAAGAGATGGAATGGTCTGCCTATAATACAAGGAACATAACTATCACTAGCGAGATTGCTTCCTCTGGTGATATCTCTTATAATTCAT
>NC_036850.1:20614274-20620912 GCF_002910315.2 Salvelinus sp. IW2-2015 | reverse complement strand
CTCAAACCACTCAAATAGCTCCGATAAACCTTATTCGTCTTGGAAAGTCCTTGTGGAAAGCAGTGTAACAGAGGGAGGACAAGTGGAGGACTACACCAACACTGAAGCTCATTAGATCAGCCCCATTGAATATCTGATGAATGACCTATTTAATAGTGTGTCTCTTAGACTAGATTAGCTGTTGGCAAGGCCTGTGTGTGTGATAATGTGGTGCGGTTGTGTGTTGTGTGTGTGCACGCATTTTGGTGTTTGTGTGTGTGTATACTATCATGTGTTTGATTGTGCCGTGAGCGCACTTCCTTGCATTTGCATGTGTGGTGTTGTTGTTGTGTGTGTGTGTGTGTGTGTGTTGTGTGTGTGTGTGTGTGTGTGTGGTGTGTGTGTGTGTGTGGTGTGTGTGTGTGTGTGTGTGTGTGTGTGTGTGTGTGTGGTGTGGTGTGTTGTGTGCGCGCGTGTGTGTGTGCGCGCGTGTGTGTGTGTGCGTGTGTCTGTCTGTCTGTCTGTCTGTCTGTTTGGTGGTTTTCTCAGGAAGGTGGTATCATGCTCTTTAAAAGGCCTGTTGTTGTTCACCAGGCAAGGTCAGAGCACCAGCAGACAGGCTAGATTAGTATTCCTGTCTCTGAGTCCCTTGCCCAGGTCCTGGGAGAGGTGGCCCAACCAGGGAAGACCCAGCCTGGGAGAGGCCTGTTCTGGGGGAGAGAGGAGAGGGAGGTTCTGTTCTGGGGGAAGAGAAGAGAGGGAGAGGCCTGTTCTGGGGAGAGAGGAGAGGTGGAGAAGCTTGTTCTGGGGGAGAGAGAAGGGGAGAGGGCCTGTTCTGGGAGAGAGAGAGAGGGAGAAGGCCTGTTCTGGGAGAGAGAGGAGATGAGAGAGGGCCTGTTCTGGGGGAAGAGAGAAGAGGCCTGTTTGGGGGGAGAGGGGAGAGGGCCTGTTCTTGGAGAGAGGAGAGGGAGAGGGCCTGTTCTGGGGGGAGAAACGGGAGAACAGAAGGCCAAATGAAGAACTAGTAGTTATTTGGCAGTAGAACAGCAAAGACAGAGCTGCTACTGAATATAGACTTGTTGTGAATGATAGAGAAGAATGTAGATAAACAGGACTGGATGGAAGTTTACATGGATGCCAAAACACTTGACTTGAGTGACTGTTTAACCCTGTACATTACAATACATTGCATACTGTAGGTGTCAAAACAATTAGCCTTTGTGACCATATAAAACCAGTCAGTTTGTGACTCTCCTCTGTTGTTTGTGTGACAGACTACCAGAGGCTGATGACTGTGGCGGAGAGCATCACAGCCTTAATGTTTCCCTTTCCAGTGGCAGCATGTCTATGGCCCATCCTGCCCGCCTCACTGCTGCACTTCCTGGATGCCCCAGTGCCCTACCTGATGGGCCTGCACTCCAACGGAGAGGGTGACGCGCACAAACTAGAGCTGCCTCAGGAGGTAACCTATACACTCATGGACCTATGCACGCATGTTGCACACACCACATACGCACAGCTATCACATACACACACACCGCACACACAAATCGAAATAGATATTTTTTAGTTTATGCATGTAAGTTTCTCTAGGGTTGTTTATCTTTTTCATTTCTCTCCTTTCTGTCCTCTCCCATCCTCCCTATTCCTTCTCTCCAAAAGGCATTTTTGATTGGAAACATTCAGCTCTAGCTGAAATCATTTAGTTGGATTCCCTCAGCCCAGCCCTCTTTAAATGCAGCCTGTCAGAGCAATAACAAGTCATTTCTAATCAGATTGCAATGCGTGAATCTTGTTTGTGCTGAGAATACTAACAACGACTTCCCTCTGGACACTCCTGCCAACCCATCTCCATCTACTGTCTGATACACCCAACAAAGTGACGGCATGAAATTGGCTAACTGTAGAGAGAATCACAGGCCTACAACACAGATTCAAACCATCCTCGTTCCCTAGCTCTCCAGGCTTGTTTTTGTCCTTCGTTTTGATTAACAGTCGTTTTTCCCACCAATTTACACAAAGGAGGTGAATTTTATCAATTTACTATATGATTGATTAATTACTTAGATAACCCATTCATAAATGCTAAATGTTATCATAAACATTATTCATGCTTAATGATTTTCTTAAATAAAATTGGTTTGTGTTTACTTCTTAATAATGTTTAACGGGTAGAGTGTGTCCTTTGTGAGGACAAACAGCCCTCATTAACCATGTTGAAGCTTACCATGCTTTTACAGTTGATCAAAACACGTTGCTTTGCTACTGTACACAGCAATTCTGCTAAGAGGCCCTTCACCATAGAGCCTGGAGGAGGGTCTGTGTGTGCACAAGCTTTTACACATCTGGAGCCGGTCCAATGGAAAAGAGCTATGACGAATAAAAAAGCACTGAGAAGATTTGAATTGAGGGACCTAAGTCAATCTCCAATAATTGCTTATGTAGGATCCATTTCTATATTTAAATCCTAATACTCTTAAGAATGAAAGCAGCAGAGATCAACAATGGAGGGCTGATCTTTATTTCAAAATGAGTAGTAGTTTATACCATTCACGTATATCTGTTGATATACTGATAATTACGTCTTCAGTTACATGTCTTGAAGTCATCCAACATCTCTTATCTCACTCAATGCCCTCAATTGGAGACCTTCAATTGGGCGTTAAGTTCCACCTAGTGGAAGCGAAGAAAAAATGAGAAAAAGGAATGGTTCTGCTATAAACAAGAACATAACTATCACTCAGTTTGCTTCTCTCTGGTGTTTCTCTGATTCACCGACATGTTTACAATGAAAGCTAAATAAGACCGCCTGTCATTCCAGGCCAACTTGTGTTTCGTGGACATCGACAACCACTTCATTAGCTGCCAGAGGACCTCCCTCTGTTCCCCAAACAAGCTAGAGTTCATCCAGGAGATCTCCGAGTGCTGTTGTCCTTCGGTGTGTCTCCGGAGGGAACCCGCTGCACAGCCAGGGCCAGGCCAAACACCGGAGGCTTCCGCTCCCACGACATGGTTACGGACAGACGCAACGGCAACCTGGCCAGCTCCCCCCTCAACTCCTACCTGCTGAGGGAGAACAAGACCATCGCTAACTGCAGGCCCTGGTCAAGAGGACTGGGGTCAGCCTGGAGAAGGTGGAGGCAGTCACTGTCATCTGTCATCCGTTTGACTGGAAGCATATTATTCTAGATAAGAAAGTCTGCATATACACTGAGCTAAATGTTTGGGATACTCAGTGTAAATTCATGCGTAATGAAATACTGCCTGTCTGTCACACTCTTATTTTAAAATGACTAAGGGTGGAAAGGCAGTCTATGAGCTGCCCATGTAAGCTGACTGCCGGCTAGCTCTTGAGTGTGCTGTGCTCAGCCCTGGTCACCGGAGGAAGTCTGCTACATTGCCATCAACAGAAAATTGTCGCCATACAGAACCTAATTGCCATCTGGTATTGAACACGACACAGAGGGCCGTGGTATAGATGTGAATGTTTCAGCAGAATCAAATTACCAGACCAGTGAATGAATGAATTAGCTTTTAACTACAGAGGAGGCTCTGTTTCACCGACATGTTTACAATGAAAGCTAAATAAGACCGCCTGTCATTCCAGGCCAACTTGTGTTTCGTGGACATCGACAACCACTTCATTGAGCTGCCAGAGGACCTCCCTCTGTTCCCCAACAAGCTAGAGTTCATCCAGGAGATCTCCGAGGTGCTGTTGTCCTTCGGTGTGTCTCCGGAGGGGAACCCGCTGCACAGCCAGGGCCAGGCCAAACACCGGGGCTTCCGCTCCACCGACATGGTTACGGACAGACGCAACGGCAACCTGGCCAGCTCCCCCCTCAACTCCTACCTGCTGAGGGAGAACAAGACCATCGCTAGACTGCAGGCCCTGGTCAAGAGGACTGGGGTCAGCCTGGAGAAGGTGAGAGCAGGTCATCTGTCATCTGTCATCCGTTTGACTGGAACATATTATTCTAGATAGAAAGTCTGCATATACACTGAGTCCTAATGTTTGGTATACTCAGTGTAAATTCATGCAGAATAATACTGCCTGTCTGTCACACTCTTTTTAAAATGACTAAGGGTGGGAAAGGCAGTCTATGAGCTGCCCATGTAAGCTGCTGCCGGCTAGCTCTGAGTGTGCTGTGCTCAGCCCTGGTGARGGAGGAAGTCTGCTACATTGCCATCAACAGAAAATTGTCGCCCATACAGAACCTAATTGCCATCTGGTTTGAACACGACACAGAGGGCCGTTGGTAATAGATGGTAATGTTTCAGCAGAATCAAATTACAGACCAGTGAATGAATGAATTAGCTTTTAACTACAGAGAGGTKTCCAACTCTCCATATCTGTAGGAGCCCATAGTAAGCAGCTTATGGACTAGTAGGGGCTAGCATTAGCTTTCTCTGAAGAGATTGCCTGCTCTGATAGTCTGCTTTTAGCTCCTCGTTTTGTTGGTAAGGCTTCAGGTAGGGTCATTGTGGCCATGTCCCACATTAAGGTAACCACCTGATTTAGGGTCAGTGGTGTAGAGCGATGAATTAGAGGAGGGCTCAGTGGGTCACAACAACTACCATCCCTGCCATCTGATCTGGGCTTCGTAGCCATTACTCATCTTCAAGTCTATGCGGACATGTATAGGCGACTCATTCACTGTGTCCTTTTGTCCTGCTCTTGCATGTTGAGATCTGCAACTGTGTCACACTTTGATTGTAACAGAGGAATGCATGTGTTTTCAGTTTTTTTTGTCAATAAATCAAAACGTCTCAGACTTCTTCTCCCATGCCCCTATCAGTGCTRCAGCAGCCTGAGCTAACATGGAGATAAGAAACCCATACCCTCTATGGCAGGAGTAGGCAACTAGATTCAGCCGCGGGGCCAATTTATATCACAGCGGATGGTCGGGGGGCCGGAACATAATTCAAATCATTTGAACACTGCAAATTGACCACATCTAAGCCCAAACATTGATTGGATTTGATAATAACAATAATTTCATACCTTGATTACACGATCACATATGTATATATTTTTAATTCGTGGGAATATTGGTAATTTTACAGTTATTTTCTTACCAACCCCCGCCGGCCGCCTGTTGTCGACCCCTGCTCTATGGCTTTCTTAACTTCTGTCGTCAAACCCCTCTTTTTCTTCTTCTTTTTCACTTTATTTTTCTGTGCTGTGTTTTCCTGAGCCGCTGTGTTTCCTCCCCCTCTTCCAGCTGGATGTGAGGGAGGATGCCAGCAGCAACAAGGACCTGAAGGTGCAGTGTGATGAGGAGGAGCTGAAGATGCACCAGCTCAACATCCAGGTGCGAGAGGTCTTCGCCAACCGCTTCACCCAGATGTTCGRCGACTACGAGGTGTTTGTCATCCAGCCCAACCAGGACAAGGAGTCCTGGTTCAGCAACAGGGACCAGATGCAGAACTTTGACAAGGTGAGATCAGGGACTGGATTCCCTATATAGGAGCCTATATAGGGGCCCTAGGGCTATGGTCAAAAGTAAAGCACTATATAGGGAATAGGGTGCCATTTGGGACGCTGTCCCACTCCAGACTCTGAAGCATTCATTTGAGTGGAAGTCTTCAATGCTCTTTAAAGCTTTTCATATTAATTGACACCCAGGAGTCCTCACTTCATTTTGTGATGTGATTCTTGTCGATTCCAGGCCTCCTTCCTCTCTGACCAGCCTGAGCCCTACCTGCCGTTCCTGTCCCGTTTCCTGGAGACTCAGATGTTCGCCTCCTTCATCGATAGTAAGATCCTTTGCCATGATGACGAGGACAAGGAACACACGTTGAGGGTGTTTGACTCCCGCGTGGACAAAATCCGCATGCTGAACGTGCGCATGCCCACCCTGCGCACCTCCATGTACCAGACTTGCACCAATATCGACGAGGCGGGTAAGAAAAGAGGAAACCCATTTTCACACCTATACTATTAAGAGATCATTGTCTCAGATGGTGCAAGATACTTGTATGTTTTCAAGACACACATGGGAACAGTCAGTAACACCTGGAATAATTAATGTCAAAATGGATTTAGCGGTTGAATTTTTTCTTCTAACTATAAATTCCTCTCTGTAATTGTATGATTCATTGCATGCATACCAGTTATGTACTAACCTAATACATTACGCCGTTATCTACACAGTTGTAATAGTCTTAACTACGTATGTAGCTTGCTGTCATTGGTGCTGATGATGTTGAGTGTTGGGTCAGGTTAGGGATGCATAATTACAATAAATTTGCTAAAATTCCCAGTTTTTCCAGAAATCCAGTTTGGAAGATTCCCGGAATCAGAAGGGAATAAGCAGGAAATCATGAATCCTGGAAAACCTGACAATTTTGATAAGATTAAAGGAATTTTGCAACCCTAGGTCAGGTGATGATAACTCACAGCATGGAGGTGTGGCGGTGAGGAGTCAGAGATGAGATGTGGAGTGGTGAATCTATGTGACTCCTCAGTGCTATGACTCATAGGCACTCACAGAGTGGCTTAACAATGACATAAGACTGTTAAATCCTCCATGACGGTTGGTACTAATGGATCTGCTGTGACAGTACCTCATCCTCCTCCCCTCTCTGTGTCACCCCAGAGAAGGCCATAGAGATGCGGGTGGTTAAGATCGACCACACGGCCCTGCATCCCCACCTGC
>NC_036850.1:20603578-20614249 GCF_002910315.2 Salvelinus sp. IW2-2015 | reverse complement strand
CTGGGATAAAATAAGACTGGCAAGTCTACGAACACGCTTCTTCCCCCGTCTCAGGTCTAGTGCTTCCACTGGAACCCTGTCCACCAACAATTAGATCACACCCCACAAAAAAAGACTGATTAACAATATTGATTAATTATAGTAATACTTTAAAAAGTTATGCCTTATGTATTTCGATCATCACCTTGACCTATTCTCTTGTCTTTCGTGTCTCTTCTAAGTGAAGTTGTTTTTGTCTTTTCGCTAGAATGTATTATGCACACACAGTCTCCATCGCTATCGTGGAGAGGAAGACAGACAGAAACAACACGCTCACTTGAACACTTTACCTGGATCAAACGACCAAACACTACGGAAGGCCTTTGATTGAGAGACATCGATAGCAGCCCCTTAGAAAAAACTGGGTTCCAGTTTGTATTAAACTTTACAAACGCGATATCCACGCATGATTTTGTCTTTCTGTTTTCTTGATGTTAGCGTTAAGTTTGCTTCGAACTCGAGTATCCTCCTCACTCACTCCTTAGGTCCTTATTCCCAGTGCGAGTCGGCTACTCGTCAACAAACACGTACCTTCTGGCCTGTTTCCGCAGGTGACCCGACTCTGGTATCGACTTCTAAAATATCTATCGTCGTGAGTTCAAACCAAGAACTACCATATTAAACGCTCTTGTTTGTCCCTAATGATTTTCTCTGTCCTGTTCCGAGTTGTTGCCAACTCCTTCGCCCAACACTTCAAACACTTACTCTTAGGTTCCTGTTCCAAGTTGGACATTCTCTTCCTCAAAACAAACACTGCTCTTGATGGATCCTGTCCCAAGGTCTCTGAAACCACTCGCAACCCGTTCCAAACAACACGGTACCTTAGATCGTTTCTGTTCCAGTCTGCCGTTTAGTCAGCTTTCTCCTCCATAATTCGACACGTCCAGTCCTCTGCTGCCACTTCTGAATGCTTCATTCACTGCCTCTACTTCTCCCCTTCACCAGCCCTCACAGTGACGACACGCTTACTCACGTGTTATGGATTCCTCCTAACGGCGACCTTCTATATGCACAGACACCGTCCAGCCCCTCTCTGCTAACTCTCGGCCACCTTGCATCTTTCTACACTTCTCCTTCTCAGGATAAACTGTCGCCGTCTTGGCCTCTCTCTTCTTCTCTCTCTCTGCTCATCCGTCGCTCACACGCAAGCCATTCCTTCCTCCTACTCTGCCACATCCCTTCTCTACTCTCGTCTCTCTCTCGTCGTCTTCCTCTACTCTCTCTCTCTCTCTCTCTCGCTCCGTGCTCGTCTCGTGCTCTCCGTCTGGCGATCTATGACACTCTCTCGAGATCTCTATCTCCTCGATCTCTCTCTCTCTCTCTCTCTGCTCTCTACTCGTCGCATCGTCTCTATCCTCATCTCACGTCTATCTCTCTCTCTCGTCTCTCGATGACTCTCTCTCTCGCCACTCACGTTCTGCGACACAACACGCTCCCGAGCATGGGGAAGTGTCTGTTACGCCGAGAGAGCTGACAAACCTCCTAGCGTGTAGCTAAATCACTAGAACGTACTGGGCTCTGCGACGAAAAAAGTACGACTCAGACCACTGTACTAAAAGTCTGGAAGTGACTGTGATAATGAGTAGAGATGATGTTGGCATGGTGAGGACCTGAGGAGCCCTCAAAGCCAACCATCGATCCACAAGTAGCCCGACCGATCACCCCCACCATGTATAGTACCTCCAGAACTACCGCATCCTCCTGAGCACTGAACAGAAGTAAGCAACTTGACCTAGATAACGTTCCAAAGAATGACAGACATTTCACAGGATTTCTATCTCATGATAGAGGAGTATTCAAATTGATAAGAGAGAGAAGAAAGCATGCAAGTAAGAATGCCACATTGAAAAGAGAAAACAATATATATAGATGATTGAACAAGAGAAATCCGCAGACAGAACACATGAGGCAGACTAACGACACGTAGCAGACCTCCCGGAAGGATTACAGACAGAAGATGATTTGAAGCGTCAGAAAAGATTAAAAGAAGCCAAGAGAGAGGAAAACAGCATTACCATCATTCTATCATGAGAGTATTAAATCTACATTCGATCATTACCAGGTCATCTCCTCAAAGGCGACCTTCAAACGAACTTTTTCTCTGACTCCTAGCTTCTCTTCACCACTACCCCCTCCACTCACTGGACAGTACACATGTATCACATCTAGCTCGATCTCAGACCATCAATAAATATAGTTAATATTCTACAGCAAACACACCTATACCACAACACCTAATCACAATTAACGACTATCACATCTGTGTTAGAGAGACGACTTGCAAGAGTATATCAGCCAAGAGAGGAAGACACAGGACACCAGAAAACACATATACCACACAGAACACACAAGAGAGAGAGAGACATAGACACACAGATGACACCTGCCGTAGTGGTATAACTAGCAAGACATCATCAGGAGATATGAAAGAACACATTGGAAAAAAAGGAGCACGAGGGCAGAGGCCAATTGGAGAAAGTATGGAGAACCTCACCTTAGCTAGAGATACATCAACAGAGACACGTACGCGATCACTAGGCACAAACCCCAACTAGATGACCCACTACTCATGAACCCTTACGACCTCTACATGTATCTCATGTAAACCAACACAAAAGAGATACGAACCAGAGCACGAGCCAAACCCTACAGGAATCGAGGAGAAACATCAGAACCACACCCACGAGAGACAACGACACAAGAGACTGAAACCACAAGACACCATACATCCAACACACCCAGTTACCCGGCAGTCAGTATACCACTCATCAAGACAACCTACAGAACAGCTTACGTAAGAGAAGAGTCTAGACACTATGAGAAGAGTGACCACACAAGAGAAATCATAACACAAGAAGAGAAGAGAGTACAATAACTACCCATCTCTTTATCTCTCTCTCCTCTCTCTCTCTCTCTCTCTCTCTCTCTCTCTCTCTCTCTCCGTCTCACACACACGCTCCCAGCATGTGGAGTGTTTGTTCCCGGAGCTGCAGCTCCTGCTGTTTCTAGACTACTACTGGCTCTCGCAGTCCTTCAGGCCCTGTCTAAAGTCTGTGACTGTGGATGTGGTATGTGTTGGCAGTGGGTGGGGCCTGAGCCTCACACCACGTCCACATGGCCCCTCCCCCCATGTGGTCCTCACTCCCTCCTCCTCCTAACATCACAGCTTTACCTGATACTCCAGATCACTTTCCAGGGTTTCTTCTCAGGTTTAGGGTTTCACTTTAGGGTGCACTTAATTCCACATTAAGAAAACAATATTTAGATTGATTTGACAGAATCCCAGAAAACACATGGCACTGACACGCCTCGCCTCCCAGGATGGATGTTGAGGTCAGAAAGTTAAAAGACAGAAACACATCGTCCATCATGAAATGACCTCAGTACAGGCAGCTCAGCTCATTATACAACTGACTCWGAGCTCCTCCCTCTCCCTCCTCTGGAATGATCAATCCCTCACTGTAGTAGTTACCAGAAATCTATCCACTGTATACGTTCTGTGGTTGGTTGCCAAGTGGTGTGACCCTCTGTGTTTATGTGATGATGAACATTGAGCCAGATTGATTACTCTCCCTTGGTGTATAGCCTACTCTTAGGCCACTCCACGTGTGTCCTCTCTGACCCTGTCCTCTCTGTCTCATTACAGAAATACATCCAGGAGGCCAGGAACCTGGGCACTACCATCCGGCAGCCCAAGCTGTCCAACCTCTCCCCTTCCGTCATCGCTCAGACCAACTGGAAGTTTGTGGAGGGTCTGCTGAAGGAGTGCAGGAATAAGGTACAATAACTACCAGTCTTCCTACATCTCACTCTTACACAGACATATTATGACTGTAATAACCATTGCAGTAGACTATTGCAGTAGACAATCCCATGGATATTGAGATACGACACCTTCAGTGAGTCTCCATTAGTTTCAATGTCACTCAGAAGTATTCTGATGTCAATGACCATTGCAGTAGCCTATTACTTGGATATTGAGATCCAGCACCTCTAGTGTCAACCATCTGGCCTCCAGAGATGGTAATCTCCCTGTACGGTGATGTGTGTGTCCCTCCAGACCAAGCGCATGCTGGTTGAGAAGATGGGCAGGGAGGCGGTGGAGCTGGGTCATGGGGAGGTCAGCATTACAGGCGTGGAGGAGAACACACTTATCGCCTCCCTTTGTGACCTGCTGGAGAGGATCTGGAGCCACGGGCTGCAGGTCAAACAGGTCAGCACATACACACACACACACACACACACACACACACACACACAAGTATTATTTAAAAACAGTATATATACACACACTAACACACATGTATGCATTTAGGTGCATTCAATGCGCATTCATTCATTCCCGCATCTCCATCTTCATCTGCCAGGGTAAATCTGCCTTGTGGTCCCACCTGCTCCACTATCAGGAGAGCAAAGAGAAGACGGATGCAGCACCGGCCGGTTTGGGTCCCCCAGGTAAGCCACTCGTTGAATCCTGAAATGTGATAAATGGATGGTGATGTAAAGCCACATCCCTCTCTCTCCTCCCCACATCAGGTCTCATCCACGACACAGAGAGACGCAAGTCTGACGCTGGCACTGCCTTGGCCCCTCTCAAGGTATCCCTGATCAGGGACATGAGGTGAGTCTCCTCATCCATTCACCAGGTCTAACACAGTATCAGTATCAGTGTCTTCAGATGCTCTACCTACCGTATATACACTATTTGTCAAGTATCCTCCTGAATATAAATTTCAAGTCATATGGTCTTGAAATGATGGATGGTTATAAGGGGAATGTTGCAAGTGATACTATACTATTCTGCCTGTGTTGATTGTCCCTTCTGTAGTGGCAGAAGCGGTTCAAATGTATGCCTTCGTACCTCTACGTACTTCTTTGAAAATGACAATTTCGAATCAAGGTGAGATAATGATTGATTGATCATACCTCAGAATGCAATGATTTCAAAGTGTTTTCACTGCCATCTTGTGGCCCACTGACGAAAAACACTTTCAGTCAAGACAGAATATTATCAATGATTCAAGACCATATGTAGTGGAAAAATACTGACATCAGCCTCATAGCCATGCATCTCAAGCTTTGCAGCAGGCATAAACACTTGATTACCAGCTATGATTAAAAAATATATATAATATTTGTATATATACACACTGTACAGCGTATACTGAAAGCTTAGCCTTCCATCTTTGTGTTCTATTTGATCAGACTTGACCTACAGTCCTCATGGTCTTCATGTCTGGTCCCTCATGTCTGGTCCAAATGCTATACCAACATGTAAATCTTGGTGGGGCAAACTCCCCCAAATGTATTTAGATGCATGCCAGCAAAACCACTACACAACACAACACTAAACAATACATGAATTGTGCTATAAAACGGTGACAAACGGTGCCCACAAACTGTTAGGGCCAACATAAAGCTGTCCCAACAGCAGAGCTTTCTTTTCAGCACCATGGAGTGAATCCTTACCACTGCTACACCTGGCTATCAGCAGAGACTTGTCTGGCAGCGACACAGTTCATTCAGCCACATTTACTGCCTTTAAAAACAACATAGCTGATATGGCTGACTTTCTTAAACAAATGTGGTTTTACTGACAATTGAGATGTACAAACTATGGCATAAGGTGACGACGAGCGGATAAGAGGCAATCTGTAATTTCGATGAAGACATTAATGAGTGAGCTAGGACGGATGTAGTCAATATAGCTTTTTTGTTCTGCACTTTTGAAATGTACAGTGACAGAATTTAGAACATGGGCTGTTCTTACAGTATTCTCCCTGTACACCAAGTCAGAACCGTAGGATAAATAAAGGGGGCCTATAAGCAGACAATGAAAGCTCTTACAATATTCAATGATTATATTTCTCTTAAACAGGCTATAGGCTACATGTGCACCACCAAGTCAGAACAGTAGGCTAAGTTATGAGGGGGAAAGTCAAATACATTTAAACTCAGTTTTCCCCAATTCCTGACATTTAATCATAGTAAAAATTCCCTGTCTTAGGTCAGTTAGGATCACCACTTTATTTTATGAATGTGAAATGTCAGAATAATAGTAGAGAGAATGATTTGTTTCAGCTTTTATTTATTTCATCACATTCCCAGTCGGTCAGAAATGTACATACACTCGATTAGTTTTTGGTAGCATTGCCTTTAAATTGTTTAACTTGGGCCAAACGTTTCGGGTAGCCTTCCGCAAGCTTCCCACAATAAGTTGGGTGAATTTTGGCCCATTCCTCCTCCTCCTGAGCTGGTTTAACTGAGTCAGGTTTGTAGGCCTCCTTGCTCGCACACGCTTTTTCAGTTCTGCCCACAAATTTTCTATAGGATGAGGTCAGGGCTTTGTGATGGCCACTCCGATACCTTGGCTTTGTTGTCCTTAAGCCATTTTGCCACAACTTTGAAAGTATGCTTGGGGTCATTGTTCATTTGGAAGACCCATTTACGACCAAGCTTTAACTTCCTGACGGATGTCTTGAGATGTTGCTTCAATATATACACATAATTGTCCTGCCTCATGATGACATCTATTTTGTGAAATGCACCAATCCCTCCTGCAGCAAAGCACCCCCACAACATGATGCTGCCATGATGCTGCCCCGTGTTTCACGGTTGGGATGGTGTTCTTCGGTTTGCAAGCCTCCCCCTTTTTTCTCCAAATATAACGATGGTCATTATGGCCAAACAGTTCTATTTTTGTTTCAGCAGACCAGAGGACATTTCTCCAAAAAGTACGATCCTTGTCCCCATGTGCAGTTGCGAACCGTAGTCTGGCTTTTTTATGGCGGTTTTGGAGCAGTGGCTTCTTCCTTGCTGAGCGGCCTTTCAGGTTATGTCGATATAGGACTTGTTTTACTGTGGGTATAGATACTTTGTACCTGTTTCTTCCAGCATCTTCACAAGGTCCTTTGCTATTGTTCTGAGATTGATTTGCACTTTTCGCACCAAAGTATGTTCATCTCTAGGAGACAGAACGCGTCTCCATCCTGAGCGGTATGACGGCTGCATGGTTCCCATGGTGTTTATACTTGCGTACTATTGTTTGTACAGATGAACATGGTACCTTCAGGCATTTATAAATTGCTCCCAATGATGAATCAGACTTGTGGAGGTCTACAAAAAAAAAATTCTGAGGTCTTGGCTGATTTCTTTTTGATTTTCCCATGATGTCAAGCAAAGAGGCACTGAGTCTTGAAGGTAGGCCTTGAAATACATCCACAGGTACACCGCCAATTACTCAAATGATGTCAATTAGCCTATCAGAAGCTTCTATCGCCATGACATCATTTTCTGGAATTTTCCAAGCTGTTTAAAGGCACAGTCAACTTAGTGTATGTAAACGTCTGACCCACTGGAATTGTGATACAGTGAATTATAAGTGAAATACTCTGTCTGTAAACAATTGTTGGACAAATTACTTGTGTCATGCACAAAGTAGATGTCCTAACCGACTTGTCAAAACTATAGTTTGTTAACAAGAAATTTGTGGAGTGGTTGAAAAACGAGTTTTAATGACTCCAACCTAAGTGCATTATTTTTTTATTTGTTTTATTTAGCTAAACAGGTGGGGCTCAAAACAGGTGGGTCTCTGTTCTGAAACACTACCACACTAGTTCATTTAGCAGACACTTTTATCCACACTAGTTCATTTAGTAGACACTTTTATCCACACTAGTTCATTTAGTAGACACTTTTATCCACACTAGTTCATTTAAAAGACACTTTTATCCACACTAGTTCATTTAGCAGACACTGTTACCCACAGTAGTGCTCAGCCAGGCTGAGAGGAATCCTGAAGTAGGCGATAGTTTATGGGATGCATTGTGTGTTAAGGCAGTCAGACCACTGTCATGTCTACGGTGCACCACAACCAGTGGTGTTGAGTCATGCAGGACGTCATTCCTGGTGTGGTGTGAAGGAGGTGGTAAAGAGAGCTGGGCTGATCTGTGTGACAGCATGTTACTTCCAGCCTGATTCCCCTGCAGACCAAGCCAGGGAGAGGGGGGTCTGGCTCAGGGCAATACCAGGCAGCTGTTTATTTCTTATTTAGGCAAGTCAGTTAAGAACAAATTCTTATTTACAATGACGGCCTACCCATGGCTGTGCTGTAGTCTTGTAGAAGTCTACTCTGATCACACATCTGCACAGACACACATGTCATGTTTTCTTTCCAAGGATCCAAKATTTTCCATTGGTGCTTTTCTTTTGTGCGTTGTCACATTGATATACGAGCACATTTTAATCGATAAATATTTATATTTGGGTAACTTTACTTTAAATGGACAATAAAGGTTGACCAGGTTGCTTCATTCTACATATCAACATTTCATATTTACCTTGCTGTGCTCTTTATTATTTGACATTTTTCTTATTTCTATTCTACAGGAGGTGGATTCCTGTAGTTAGTCTGCAGATTGCAGATAACCATTGTTTTTCTTACAATACCATTCATGCAATAACAATCTGCATTGTGAATGTTGATATTTTGCTCTGTTGCCATGGGGAACAGAGTGGAGTGGAGGAAATTGGGTTAATTCGTGAGAGTAAGGGAAGAGGGGGAGGGAAAGGAAGGATGAGAGAGGAGGGGGGATGCATGGGGAGCACTTATAGCGCAGACAGTGCAGTGCTTACTGGCAGAGGTGGAGTGGAAGGGAATGTGTCTGGACACAGAGGGCATGATAGTGGCTGGGAGCGATGACAGGAGGCTGGCTTAAACACCAGGGAGTCTGGGGCTGGCCAAGGCTTCTTCCTGGCTGGGCTGGCTATCCCCTCTCAGCCCTGCATGCTCTGGAATCTAGAACCGTGGTGAAAACAACATACAGCAGAGTTCTATCACCTTGTTCAGAGGGACTGTCCCTGCTCTTGCATCTTATCATATATTAGGTTTGTGGTTTCGTGCTCACCTTGGCCAAAGGATGCAAAAAATGCTACAACATTATAGACCATCTCTGAAAGGATGACTGTTTGTATATGTGTGTATATGTGCATTTGTGTGTGTTTTTCTCCTGTGACCTCTGTGCTGTGTACTATATCTTCCGTAGACACATCCAGAACATTGGGGAGATCAAGACAGACGTGGGCAAGGCCAGGGCCTGGGTGAGGCTCTCCATGGAGAAGAAACTGCTGTCCAGGCACCTCAAAAAGCTGCTGTCTGACCATGAACTTACAAAGTGAGCAAAACAACAAGGACCTAGTATACAACTGGCAAATCAAGCTAAACACAAAATTTGTAATTTTTGTAAGAGCCTCTGCTTCAGTAATTAGGATAATACCCCATTCCCTTTAAGTCAGTCTCCTCATAAATCCTCACAAATTTATATTGGAATGTCCCACTCAGTCTCACACACATGAATCAACCTGATGTCTGAAAACTATGCATGTATAATATATGAGCTCTTTTGACAGATCCAAACGTCATAGTACAATCACCTATTAAACATTTACAATGTTTTTTATAATTGATGAGACGGTGGTGAAGTGGGTCACGTTCAGGCTGATTCATTATGGCGGTATTGTGGTCCCGTGTGGCTCAGTTGGTAGAGCATGGCGCTTGCAACGCCAGGGTTGTGGGTTCATTCCCCACGGGGGGACCAGGATGAATATGTATGAACTTTCCAATTTGTAAGTCGCTCTGGATAAGAGCGTCTGCTAAATGACTTAAAATGTAAATGTAAAATGTATTGCATTGTGACTGTTCCATTACCATTCTCCAGTTGTTTATCAAGGAAAACACATTCATCAGCTACTGATTCAGCCTTTTAGGCTCCAGAATGTTATTGTTCAATCTATAATCATTACATCATATGAAATGCTAAACTGATTTTTTGTGTGATTTTTTTTGTTGCTTTTGTTTCTTTTGTAGGAAACTATACAAGCGTTATGCTTTTCTGCGTTGTGACGATGAGAAAGAGCAGTTCCTGTACCACCTCCTCTCCTTCAACGCTGTGGACTACTTCTGTTTTACCAATGTCTTCACCACCATCAGTGAGTGCCAGCAAATACCATACAACCTGACCACGACACTGAACACTATGTAACCAGAAGCTGGGTAGACTTAATTAGATTAGAGTAATATATGAATTAGACTTATTTCCTGGCTAAACCGTTTTCCTGGATTTGAGATGCATACTGAGAAATATATTGAAGACAGAGGTAGCTCTTCTTGTGACCATACTGTACTTGACTGAGTGATTTCAGGTTTCCCTCTCTTCTCTGTCCCACAGTGATCCCATACCACGTGCTGGTGATTCCCAGTAAGAAACTAGGAGGCTCCATGTTCACAGCCAACCCCTGGGTGTGTGTGTCTGGGGAGCTGGCTGAGACCGGGGTGCTCCAGGTCCCCAAGCACACTCAGGAGATCACCTTTGAGGTTGGTGCTCCCCTCAAGGTTGAATATTCCTGGTATTTTGATAATAATATCAATATATATTCACCTTAACATGACTTTTGCTCTTTGCCTTCTCTCTCTGTCACAGTGCCAGAACCTGGGCAAGCTGACTACAGTGCAGATGGGACATGATAACTCAGGTCTTTACGCCAAGTGGCTTGTGGAGTATGTTATGGTCCGGAATGAGATCACAGGTCATGCTTACAAGTGAGTGAAATATTTGGTAGCAGCTGCCTTATGCT
>NC_036850.1:20574860-20603553 GCF_002910315.2 Salvelinus sp. IW2-2015 | reverse complement strand
GGCAGATCTTCCGTGGCTATTCTACTACACCAGAAAGACCCTGTTGAAGCTTTGACTAACTGTTATGTTGCTAATATATAACACTGCTCAAAAGACTGAATGATTGAATATTCTTGTTAATACTTTTTTCTTTACATAGTTGAATGTGCTGACAACAAAATCAACACAAAAATGATCAATGGAAATCAAATTTATCAACCATTGGAGGTCTGGATTTGGAGTCACACTCAAAACTAAAGTGGAAAACCACACTACAGGCTGATCCAACTTTTGATGTAATGTCGCTTAAAACAAGTCAAAATGAGGCTCAGTAGGTGTTGTGGCCTCCACGTGCCTGTATGACCCTCCCTACAACGCCTGGGCATGCTCCTGATGACGGTCGGCGGATTGGTGTCTCCTGAGGGATCTCCTCCCAGACCTGAGCTAAAGCACGCCAACTCCCTGACAGTCTGTGGTGCAACGTGGCGTTGGGGATGGAGCGAGGACATGATGTCCCAGATGTGCTCAATTGGATTTCAGGTCTGGGAACGGGCGGGCCAGTCCATAGCATCAATGCCACATGAGGTCTAGCATTGTCTTGCGTTAGGAGAACCCAGGGCCAACCGCACCAGCATATCTGGTCTCACAAGGGGTCTGAGGATCTCATCTCGGTACCTAATGGCAGTCAGGCTTACCTCTGGCGAGCACATGGAGGGCTGTGCGGCCCCCCCAAAGAAATGCCACCACCCACCATGACTGACCCACGCCAAACCGGTCATGCTGGAGGATGTGCAGCAGCAGAACGTTCTCCACGGCGTCTCCAGACTCGTGTCACGTCTGCACCATGTGCTCAGGTGTGAACCTGCTTTCATCTGTGAAGAGCACAGGGCGCCAGTGGCGAATTTGCCAATCTTGGTGTTCTCTGGCAATGCCAAACGTCTCTGCACGGTGTTGGGCTGTAAGCCAGCAACCCCCACCTGTGGACGTCGGGCCCTCATACATCCTCATGAGTCTGTTTCTGACCGTCTTGAGCAGACCACATGCACATTTGTTGGGCCTGCTGGAGGTCATTTTGCAGGGCTCTGGCAGTGCTCCTCCTGCTCCTCCTTGCACAAAGGCGGAGGTAGCGGTCCTGCTGCTGGGTTTTGCCCCTCCTACGGCCTCCTCCACATCTCCTGATGTACTGGCCTGTCTCCTGGTAGCGCCTCCATGCTCTGGACACTACGCTGACAGACACAGCAAACCTTCTTGCCACAGCTCGCATTGATGTGCCATCCGGGATGAGCCTGCACTACCTGAGCCACTTGTGTGGGGTTGTAGACTCCGTCTCATGCTACCACTAGAGTGAAAGCACACGCCAGCATTCAAAAGTGACCAAAACATCAGCCAGAAGCATGGAACTGAGACAGAGTGGTCTTGGGTCACCACCTGCAGAAACCACTCCTTTATTGGCGGTGTTAACATTAGCTAAATTGCCTATGAATTTCCACCGTTTGTCTATGTTCCTTGCACAACAGGCATGTGAATTTATGTCTCAATCAAGTGTTGCTTCCTAAAATGGACAGTTTGATTTTCAAGCAGAAGTGTGAGTTTGAGTGCTTTGGTGTGTAGGTGTAGCATTGTTGTGTGTTGTAGATGTTGGGTTCCACTTTATATGATATCAACCGCCAAGTGGCTTGTGGAGTATGTTATGGTCCGGAATGAGATCACAGGTCATGCTTACAAGTGAGTGAAATATTTGGTAGCAGCTGCCTTATGCTAGAGATTTCAGTAGCATCTACTCAAGAAAGACCCCGTTGAAGCTTTGGCTAACTGTTATATTTTCGTGTGTGTGCGTAGGTTCCCGTGTGGCCGGTGGCTGGGGAAGGGGGTGGACGATGGCAGTCTGGAGAGGGTCCTGGTGGGAGAGCTAGTGACACCGAACTCAGAGAATGAGGACAGAATGTGTCGCACGCCCCCCATGCAGCAGTCCCCTGGGATGATGAGGAGGTTTGTCACCATCTCACCAAACAGCAAACCAAGTGAGTGACCATTCAAATACACTGCAAAAATCGTCATCAATAATAGCCAATAATCTTCATCAAGGGACTACACACACAGCACCAAATGTTGATCTCCTGTTTGTCTGCAGTTTTTTCACCGTGGTGTGTTTTAGGGACCACCCTCACTCTGGTCTCTGGTGGATGTTTGACTGAAAAACATTCAGCGCGATTCTACATGTAGAATCGGTTTGCACTCGGTTTGCAAATTATGGCCGGCACACTGTTAAGAGGTGCTAAGTACTCTCGGCTGGCAAATGCTACCGGTGTGTCCATGCCTTTAGATAACTTTTGAGGGTCTTGTGTCTGCTGGCATGGACTGATTTTTTCTTACTCTTTGCAATCATCCAGAGTTGAACACTGGTCAGATCCAAGAGGGAGTGGGAGAGGCCATCAATGGGATAGTGAAGCACTTCCACAAGCCAGAGAAGGAGGTGAGAGACACAACCCCCCACCACATTGTCTATTATTCATCACAGTGAAGGAGACAGTGGGTCCTCAACCTGTACACTGTCTGTACACTGCATGCAACACTGATCATAGTCTCACTCACATGTGTTCCGATTGAACAGTTTCCAGTTTCATATGCAACAACTGATGTGTTGGACCAGGGTACTTTGAAAYMAGACAACATRAGTCACWCTTTTTCTTTCCCTGTCTGTTTTTCTATAGAGGGGCAGTCTGACCCTTCTGCTGTGTGGYGAGTATGGTCTAGTCTGGGCTTTAGAGCAGGTGTTCCAGCATGGCTTCAAATCCCCACGCCTCTTTAAGAATGTCTTCATCTGGGACTTCTTAGGTAAAGCCTCCAATACACGACCATTACACCTGAATATACAGTATACAGTATCTTCCATGCCATGCTATTGGATGAGGGTGCGCTTATCAATGTCTTTTGTCTGTGATTTCTCATTATAGAAAAGTCACAGATGTACTTTGAGAGTGCTGAGCAGAGGGCGGTGACTCCAGATGAGAACTGGCAAACCAGAGTACGCCACTTCTGCCGCTTCATGCGGGCCATCAACAGCACATCTAGGAACATAGGCAAGGATGGGAAGTTCCAGATGCTGGTGTGTCTGGGTGCCAGGTAATATCTCCTCTGTAGCCTCACAAACACACTCAGAACAACAGCTACCATCAGGAACATTTGAATGGGAATTCATTGTACAGCACTAAATGTCCTGGTCAAAAGGGCAAATTAGATTGCTTGAGATGTTTTACATGACATCTTCAATTCAACTGAAAGAGAGGTGTTTTCATTATCTCTCTAATAGCAGCTAGGGTTGCAAAGGATCGGAAACTTTCCGGTAAATGTCCGTAATTTTTCAGGACATTTTCCATGGGAAGTTAAGCCCTGGAATTTGGGGAATTTAGCTTAAATTCATCAAAAAAGTTAGCTTATAACAGTGAACCTGTTCTAGGTTAGCAATTCTAGGTCTTGGGGCATATTTTGGTTAAACTATCCCCAATTCAATGGAATTGCAACCCTCTGCATAAAGATTGCATTCTTCTATCACATGTGCAGTGCACTCTTCCATCACATGTACAGCTGATTCTCAAGATATTGCACACTAATGAGATGCTATTGAGCCCACACTACTACACTTCCTTGTCTGAGCCAAGGACTACATGTTTTCTGGTAAGTTTTGATTACAATACTGGGTTGGATGAATATATGTAATATGACATCCATGATTTGTTGTTAACTAGTAAATAGTAGCCTACAGCAAAGTGTGTTTAAATCATTTCTAACTTGTTAACAATTTCTGCTAGTTAGTTTTTGCTACCATGTGGGTTTTAGCTTGCTTGAGCCTGCTAACTGAGGAGTGTTAATTCACCTGTTTCCATACATGTTTCATTTTAAAACATGTATCTTACAAAATAGTTGTTTAATCTAACTGCTTAACTATTTATTTGTACATGGAATTGTATTCAGGTTGTTTTTACTAATTTTTTTCTCATCTTTACAGGAAAATGCCACTGATGTGTGGAGACATTTCACTGCAGCTAATGTAGAAGGAAAAGCTGTGTACATGTGCAAATACTGTGCCAAATCAAATGTGAAGAATGCAACAAAGATGCAGAATCATCTGGCCAAGTGCATAAAGTTCCCTCAGCGCTCACAACAAGCAACCTCTGACAAAAGTCCCTCTACTTCTATTCGAGGTGAAAATGATGAATCAGACACCTTATCAATAGCAACAGCTCATGGTCCTCCTGGAATCAGAAGTTTTTTTGACTCAATGGAGGAACGTAGTCAGAGAAGTGCCAAGGAAATGGTTAGGTATGTGAAGGGTCATCAAGTTATAGCAGCAATCTACCTCACCAATCAAAGTGAGAAGATTAAGAGCACCACATTGAAGCTGCCCAGCAACACCATTTGGGGTGGTGTTGTCATCATGCTTGACAGTCTCCTGGAGGGGAAAGAGTCTCTTCAAGAAATGGCCATATCACAGTCTGCCCATATGGACAGCCCCATCAAGAGGATCCTACTGGATGATGTATTTTGGGAGAGAGTGGTAAGCGACCTGAAACTCCTGAAACCTATAGCTGTAGCCATTGCACGGATTGAGGGAGACAATGCCATCCTGTCTGATGTTCAGACTCTGCTTGCAGATGTAAGAGAATAAATCCGTACTGCCCTGCCCATTTCACTGTTGCTCCAAGCAGAGGAAACTGCAGTTCTGAAATATATCAGAAAGCGTGAAGACTTTTGCCTGAAGCTCATACACGCCACAGCGTACATGTTGGACCCCAAGTATCCTGGCAAGAGCATCCTGTCTGGTGCAGAGATCAACAAGTCTTATGGTGTCAACACTACTGTGTCTCGCCACCTTGGCCTGGATGAGGGCAAGGTTCTTGGCAGTCTGGCGAAGTACACTTCCAAGCAAGGGCTTTGGGATGGAGATGCAATATGGCAGTCGTGCCAACATATCTCATCAGCCACCTGGTGATAGGGACTTTGTGGATCTGAGGCTCTTTCCCCTGTTGCCGCCATGATCCTCCAAATCCCACCAACATCAGCCGCCTCAGAGCGCAACTGGTCCTTGTTTGGGAACACACACACCGAAGCCCGCAACAGACTGACCAATACAAGGGCTGAAAAATTGGGGTGTCATCCGGTCAAATTTTTGGCTTTTTGAGCCTGACAACGAGCCATCCTCAACAAGGTAAAAAAGTGACAGTGAAGATGAGACCTCGGAGTCTGATGTTCACGAAGTGGACATTGAGGAGGTCCTGGGAGAAGACATGGAAGCCTGAGAGGAAGATAACCAAAGCTTTAGTTTCTAGACTATAATTTTACAGATGTATGTTGAAAACGTTTTTGGAAGATGAGATGGATCATTGGGGATCATTCAATATTCCCTTTCTTTTGTTGTTCAGTAAAATCATCCCATGTGAAGAGTCAACTCATTTAATTGAAGTTAAATTCGTAACTAAATTGTTTTTTTTATTTCTATTGGAAGGATTTAATCATTTGCAATTATGTCTACTTATGATAAGGTAAAAGGTCTATGTTTCTGTCTCCATATGACATGGTAAATATATCCAATGCAAAAAACATCTCCATTTAAATGGTATTATTATTAATTTGCATATATTTCAGTTAATTCCCATATATTCCTGTTAATTCCCACAGAAAGTTTCCACCTCTGAATATTCCCCAAAATGTGCAACCCTAATAGCAGCACAGCATTTATCACTGTGATAACAGAGTGGGCGGCTTTGTCCTCTTTTGTAGTGCTAGGGTGATCCCTCCCCGCCTCCTGCTTCAGTTATTCTCCCTCACACTGTGTGTCTGCCTATCCTGTTGGGCATTGTATGAGTGTGTGTGTGTATTTGTGGAGGTTGTATACATAGAAATACAATAATTTTTTTATGGTTGTATAGTTAAGCAATAAAGCACGAGGGGGTGTGGTATATGGCCAATATATCACAGCTAAGGGCTGTTCTTATGCACGACGCAAAGCGGAGTGCCTGGATATTTTATTTATTTAACCAGGCAAGTCAGTTAACAACAAATTGTTATTTACAATGACAGCCTACCCCGGACAATGCTGGGCCAATTGTGCACCACCCTATGGGACTCCCAATCACGGCCGGATGTGATACAGCCTGGATTCAAACCAGGGACTGCTTGTACCTCTTGCACTGAGATGCAGTGCCTTCGACCGCTGAGCCACTCGGGATACAGCCCTTAGCCGTGGTATATTAGCCATATACCATAAACTCCCGAGGTGCCTTATTGCTATTATAAACTGGTTGTCAACGTAATTAGAGCAGTAAAAATAAATGTTTTGTCATACAGCTGTCAACCAATTAGCATTCAGGGCTCTAACCACCCAGTTTATAATCCCACCTTAAGCTTCCACACACTAGTTAAAAACATACAATATATATCCTACCTGTTATGACACCTCAGACTTCCTCTTTCTCTCTCTCAACCCTTTGTGGCAGAACAGGGCTTGGTACTATAGCTCAAATGCACCTGCCACTTCAATGAAATACCTTCTCTTTGTTCTTTGTCAGAAATCTTTTTAAGTAGCACATAGCGAGACCAGACATGCCTAAATGCAACGTAAATAATACCTCAGTCATAACCAAGCTTGAGCCCTTCCTATCCTGTCTTTTAGCAGGTATGAGGATTTACTAAAAAAGTTCCCTGAAGTCAGTCTGGTAAACTTCCTYTTTCTCTCTGCTCTTCCTAGGGACCATTTGTTACACCACTGGATCGCTCTCCTCGCAGACTGTCCAATCACAGTSCAAATGTACGAAGACACAGCACTGATAAAGGACCGCTCATTGGTAAATTCTCTGATCAGAGTGCTACAGACTTTGCAGGAGTTCAACATTACCCTAGAAGCTTCACTTGTCAAAGGGATCGGTATCTAGGCCCTCCTTCGTTCACACCAATTGGACCTGACTAAGGAAGACTGTTAGGGACCACTAAAGAACAATTTAACCTTTTTATGCAGGAAGAGACTTGAACAATTAAGGGACGATTTCTGGCTTATATTAAAGCTACTGTTACATTTGCCATATATTAAGTGCAATGAGCCTTTCAAAATGTGTTGTTATTTTTATCCTCAACAATGTTGCTGTTAGACGTTAAGAATATGTTTTCTATTACGATCCGTGACTTTCACTTTGTTGAAGAAGATAACCCACCTGTTGTATACTACTTTATTGAAAGCTAAATATTTTCATTGTTATTGTGAACTGCTGACAARGGCTATATTCTAAAAAGGAAAACAAGGAAGAAAAACTGTTAATATATTTTCYGAGAAGAACAGTATTATTTTGATATGTCTGTCAAGTTGCTTGCTCTGTTCTAATTCTAACTGTCATAATGCAGAGCTTGAAGCAAATGATGCAGAAMTATGCTTTATAAGTATGAATATGACATGGTATAGATGTTTGTGTAGGGTGGYAAACTGATTCARCTAKATCAATATGACAYTGMGTAAGTTTGGATCAATCCCKCTGGAAGTACCGTAGMATGCAACTATTTTATATGGAATAAGAGGCTCCTGGCTCCCCCTGTGAATAAGATAATGTAGCGTATGCTAGTGATGCACAATATGTATTCAGTTGGAGAAGTATCACTATACGGCCATGTCAGTGCTTCACACTTGACACACAACTCTTCAACAGTACAGTACTCATCATAACCATGGCTTGGTAGAAAGTGAGTCATTTATAAAATGACAGCCTTCGTGTAAATACCTCTAACCAGTGCATCCTTCTTTCCAACAACTTCTCATTATTCCTCACCTGTTCTGCCCATTCCTGGCAGGTTTACAACATCATGTCTGTTCAGTAGTGAAAATTGTATGAGCTGATTGCCACTTAAATTAATAATGAGTGGTACATATGGTTGCTATAAAAGGCCAGATTCAAAATAGAGCAAACAATTCTCCTCTGAACTGTTGGTGTTTCTGCTATGCAATTTAATCCACATCACACAAAAAAATCTACCCYAGATCTAGATGAGAATCATTGGACCTCCTCCATTTACTGTGCAGCATATGATGATGAATAACAACAGCAGTCTGATAGAAGTAGGTGTGAAGGATGTCTTTCCTGTGCCAACGTCTGAATTGTGTTGGTTGTACTATTCCATTTACAATCGACATGAGCATCTTGGGAGATATATTTTTGTTTTTCAATACTGTTGTAAATTTATTGGCATAGCCGTATAATGTAGTGTTTACTAAGTGAGGAAATGTGTACAGTGTAAAAAAAWAAATAAAGAATACAATTACAGAAATGCATTAATATGGATATGTTTTTTGTATTTTTATTAAAGGATTATAACTGACTGGAATGGGTACACTATAAATTGCTATATGGTTATTGGTATTGTAAATGCTCCCATATATTCCCCATATGAACTGTAGAGCAAAAATAACAGAACTGTACCTAGCAGAGAAATCAAACACTGATATCAACACTTGTAACAACAACATTTGCTGGTTTTAAAATGTAAACAAACTCTTCGCGCCATTTCAAATAATTATTTGTTATTGTCCATTCATACGTTGATGATACGATGCTTGCTGGGACATGGAGTCTAATGAGGTGTTGATTACATAGGATAAGACGGAAAGCATTTCCACACACTACTACTCCCAGAATCCCATATTGTTAAATACCATGCATAGTGTGCGCCAATTGGTTGAAATTGTTTTCAAACGGACACGTTACACTCCTAATATGGTGTTTCTACGATGGAAGGCTTTATGTTCATGTTTTTGTATGCTAATGTCATTCTAATACCCAGCTGTATGCAGCAGCAGTAGTAGTAAGGCATGCGCAGTGTGTAAAAAGACAACGGTGAAGATTCAAAGTTTTTGTTCGGTAAGTCCGCTGTTATTTACCCTTTACGCAATTTGCAATTAGAAATTAACGCAAATGCTAATGTTTTACATATCTTACATTTAATTTTAGTCTGTTGCGTGCGAACTATATCTGCAAGGGGGTCATTGTAACAATGGGAGAGCATGGATATGGAGCGTGGCGTGGTAGCTAGCTAACGTTAGCAGGCTAGCTAACAACAATAGTCAGATTGCTATTTGGCGCTCTCAGTGGGCCAACGTTTGAATTTAAAGGGAAGGAAACGATATAAAGTATTGTGCGTGTTAAATCTTACAACTATTTCATTTGAAATTATAAAACAAGCCAGTGTCGCTCAAATCACTTTTTTATGTCGCATTTGTTTTTTATGACTTCGTCCGCTTTTTGTTTCTTCAGTGAAAGGAGTTCTCCTTCCCCGCTTTTTGTTTCGGATTCCCCAAGTAACTGAGAATCACTTTCCCGACGGGAACATATCAGTTGTAAACACGGTTAATCAAAAGGACAATAAGAAAAGCATAGTTAATGTATTACCAGCGACCCACTGTTCTAATTTGTCGAGTATTTGTAGTAGCCAAGTTAGCCAGCGATGGCGTCATTACTAGCGGYGTTTGCCAGATGCTGCCATTCTATTTTGTTTGATTGCTTGCAAGTAACAATGATCGTTTTGGCAATATACCGTTGGTGTATTGTAATCTAATAAATGGAATAGCTAGCTTGCAATGGTTGGCTAGATTTAGTTGTGAGTCTGTGCTTAAAAACCATTCGAACAATTTCATCCTTTGGTTCCTGTCCCGCGAGCTTTGTTTAAAAATAGTCTCCTCCTGTCAGGAAACAAAAAAGCGAGATGGGAGTCGCAGCCTATAAGGTTAATTGTGTATGCATAATAACGGGGACGTCTAGCAGATCTATCACCGGTGGCTAAGTGATTGTCATTCATTTGTATAGTAGCTTGCAAGATTGATGAAAGGTGTATCTAAATGCACAAAAAAGGTTATATTTATTTATTTGCTCCGTATTGCTTTTTTGTGTAGTTAAAATAGGCCAATCGTCAATAAATATGAGAACGCTTGTCTCGGAGTGAAGTTATATCATGGATCGCTGAAATTGTAGAATAAGACTTCTAACTGGAAATAATGTAATTCCACCAGGGGAAAGCATTACAGCAGTAACGTTACAGTGCTATTACTATTCTGCATTTAATGGGTGGCATTCTTTGGTAATCTATTTGTTCTTTCTCTGTAGGTTTCCCATTGATCATCATGTTTGGTTTTCACAAGTCGAAAATATATCGCAGCCATGAAGGATGTTGCATTTGCAAAACCAAGTCCTCCAGTTCACGCTTTACTGACAGCAGCAGATACGAAGAAACCTTCAGGCTATGTTTTGGGTAAGCTTTAAGTGTTAATGACATAACATTGCATTCATCAAATACTTCCTTTTCAGGGAGTATTAAACACTACACCCTTTTATTTCTGTATTGTATATTGTAATTCATGTTAATGCAGAGTTTGCACCAGTGATTGTATGCCATAAAAGGTCAAACAAGTGATGGTCAACAGATTGAATTGGGAAGATATTATTAACTAGTCTAGGACTGATTCTAGGATGGCTTACCTTGTTTTTTTGCTGTCTGAAGAACAGCGATGCTAAATTTGCAGTGCTTTATATTTAAGTTAATGTTATGTCTGTTATGTAATGATGTTTACTGATTTGCTTGAGGTGTATTGTTTATTGTGCTTGTGTTTTCATTTCCTTGATTATTTATCAAGGTTGTCAGAGGATCGTGTGGGAGACATCTGCAATGCCTGTGTGCTGTTAGTAAAAAGATGGAAAAAACTGCCAAAAGGCTCTAAGAAGAACTGGAACCATGTATGCATCATCTTGTTATTTTAGTTCAATGAGGATTCACTGTGATTTTTCATGTAATTGATGCTGTGTGGAAGTTGAGTGATTGACATGTATTATATGACATTAGGTTGTAGATGCAAGAGCTGGGCCTGGCTTCAAGCTAACCAAACCCAAGAAGATGAAGAGCAGTGATGGGAAGAAGAAAAACAAACTGAAGAGGCTTCACAAATTCAAAAGACAAAGTAGGTCACTTGTCTTGTTAAATCAACAAAATGATAGTATATATACACCTTCGACATTTTTAAACCACTAGGTTTTACTGCATAAGTCTTTGTTTCACTTTTGTCATTAGGCCCTACTTGGAAGATCCAGGTAGACATGCAGATGTTGCCTGTAAATCATTTACCATGAGAGAATGCCACAAATTGTCCTGTTTGTCCTTTCAGACTCTGATGCCCACAGCACGACCTCAAGCATGTCTCCATCCCAGTCCCCCAGCTACGAGTCAGATGACGGCTCAGACATTGAGTCCAAACAGAGGCGCCCCACTCCTTCTGTCTTTTCCTTCCTGGACCGTTCTTACTGGAAAAGGTATGTCAATGAAGTATATGAAATTGTAGTCTGTCTGGAAAATCTAAGTTTATAATTTAGTACTGTAGTTTATCTGGGACAATTCTGAAGAAATTTAGTTTTTAGGACAAACTATTGAATGGATACTTCATCCTCTTCCCTGTAGGCAAAAGGTGTGCTGTGGGATTGTCTACAAAGGGCGTTTTGGTGAGGTGATGATTGACCCACGTCTCTTCAAGCCCTGCTGCAGCTCCAAGAAGCAGGAGACGTTGGTTCCCATGCAGGACACGCACCTTCCCCTTCCCACCATTCACCCCCCGCACCTTCCCCTTCCCACCATTCACCCCCCACCTCTCCTGCTACCAGAGGCCCTGAAAGAGGACTGGTGATGGCTCTTGAGCACCCCCTTGGGGTGTCAATTGCACCACAAGTTGTCTCCAGTGGCAGACTACCCCCAAAACCATTCCTTATTAGTTCACTGCATTTAGACTGCTAAATGATTTTCTTTTTTTTGCTTTGATATGTGTTTTTTATACATGAACTTTCTTATCTTTTTTTAAGAAAACCAAAAAGAACCAAAAAATTGTTTTTATAAAGGCATTAGTTGTACTATTTATAGGATGAGGAGGCAGAATTATATTTGGCCTTGAAGGGCACACTATCCAGGTCTGATTTAATTTGGTTTGCAACATTTAAAGCTTATTTTCTGTGTTACGGTTACCAGCGTTTGTGTATATATTATGTTCCTTTTGCCAGCACCCAGTCTTTTTTWAAAACATTTTACAGCTGTCTAATTGGCAATGAAGTGTTCATGTGCTGATATGCAAGACTCCACCAGCTAGATTWAAAAAAACAGCTTATTTGCATTGATGGCATGGACATTAAGTGTTTTCTTATACTTATGTTCCCCTGACACTCAAGCAGAATAATTTGATTTATAGCATCTTAATATATAAAGGGTTATGGGCTATGAGAGTATTTTGGGGGGTCTTCAGTGAGTTTATACATTATGAATGGCCTTTTAAATGTATACATGCATGCATTGTCTCACTCTCCCACACATGCATGGTTTGGCAAGAGCTGAGTAGTATTGTACATTGTCGGATTTGTAAACACTCCGTACTATGAGCTTATCCATTGCTTTTCCAGCAATTTCATGCAAGTGAATCACGGTAGATTGAGTTAGACCAAGCATGCAGAACTCATCTCTGTCTTGGAATGAAAACCAGCAATTATTTATTTGTAGTCTTCCGTGAACTGAAAATGCACATTTTATAACCATATGTTGAAGTGTTCTTGTATATACACTTGTGAGTGTTTTGGCTATGAGAACTATTTTAAATTACAGGATTGACAACTCATATTTTTAAATCACTAAATGTGTACAGATGTGAAAATATTTAGATTGAGGCATACTTTTATGGCATCACTTGTAACTTATTCATTGGCCAATAAGTGGCTAGCCTAATCCCCAAGTTTGTCACAACACTTCAGGGTGTTGTGTTTGGTAAGGCACAATGCAGCAAAGATTTTGCAACTGATTATGAAAATTTGCGTTGTGGTGTTGGACAACTTCTGACAGTAACACAGTTTGTGCCTGCTGATTACCACCCATATCTTTGTCCTATGAGATGAGTTGAAGGCCAAAGCAATACTTACACTATTAATGTTCTGTGTTTGTTGGCATCTTGATATTCTGTTATTGAACGTGTGTTTTATATTTTTTGTTTTGTTCATCTACAGAAAGCAAATCAAAGCTGAGACTATGCAGACATTTTGAATGTGAGAAATTACCWAAATGTTAAAGGAGCAACGTTTGTAAGTCCATCTCTGCCTCGTAGCAAATAGTTTTTTCAGCGTTTTCATTTTTTTTTTTTTTGTGCGATATTTCATATTTAGAATGAAACTTTGCCTCAAGGGACAACATACGTTTATGGTTAATGGTCGAGTCAAACCAATAAGATGTGTACCTCTGTTAAATAATGCACAGTTTTGCAGTAAGTGGCATGAATTATTATCAGTTTGTTGTCAGACATGCAGACAGGTAGCCTGAGTGCCAGTCTGTCTGTTCCGTCATGCCAACTTCTTGTTACTCTTTGTCATGCCAAACATTGTATGGGTTGACAATGATATTAATGGCGTTTGCAAGAGCACAAACAGATCTGGCACCTGGCTAGTAGACAGGGTATCCTGTTGTGCAAAGTTATTTATTTGCTGTAACTGAACTTCATCACATTAGACTGGTTTGTGTCAATATACTGTTAGTTGAGTGTTGAAAATCTTTCTGTGATTCTTAAATAATGTCATTTAAAGGAGAGCTGCTGCTTCCTTTTATCAAGATGGAAATTCTAAACTGTTTTTGTATATAGGGAAATGCCTATTTTATTGGTGTTTGCATGGTACATTTGATCATATGAGGTGTGCCTTATAAGAATGAACGTTCCTTTTACATTATGAAATTCAATCTGTAATGTCATTTAATATTTATTTATTTCAAATCCATTTGTAAAACTGATGCTGTTAATTGAACCGTTAGGACCTTCAAGTCATTTTCATTCTGTGCACTTCTTTCGATTTTGTTATGTTTTTGTCTATATTGTTATTCTGTATCTCAACAACTACATTAGTTCTGTCTTGTAATAAAACATAAAATATCCTTTTTGGGTCTGCGTGATCTCATTTCAACCGCTAGATGGTACTCAAACCTTAACACTCGTTCAGTCATCGTAGAGATTGGAGAGAGGGTTGGTTTAAATTAAAGCAATGAATAATGCATTTCATGAGTTGCACTTGACCGACTTTTTTCACTAGTTCAGTATAATAGCTCACAACTATACTATTTTAATTTCGTCGCCAGTACTCTTAGGAAGTGACATCTGAGAAATGCCAACCCACCTTGTGAAAGTACGGCTAGCGCCTCACACGGGAGCAGTGCGCAGAATCAATGATCACAGGTAGGCCTACGAGGCACAGAATGTCTGTTGCCCAAACCTCTCATTTTCATTCGGATAATCGAATATTGAGCGGGTAATGCGCTCAATATTCGATTTTGCCCCTGACGTTGAACACTCAAAGGCGCCTAAAGTAGCTCGCATGAAGGCTTCTTCAATATAAAGCCGCATCACGTCATGCTAACCTAGACGGAAGGTASCAGCATCAATTAATAGGAAGCTCCACGCAAATAATTTACTTTCATTTTAACTCAGAGGTCCCGAGATTCCGACATGACATGACGCAGCATAAATCCATGTTCCAATGTCGATTGCCTATTCAATGTCTCGTTCATCTCATGTCGGAAACTCGGAAAAAATCCGACTTGCTTAAACCATGTTCGGAACTCGGAAATGTAAGATTTGCCAACTCGTTGTATAAGGATGATCCCGAGTTTCGCACTTGGGAAGTATCAGTATCAACCAATAGTAAGCTCTAAGCAAATAACTTACGTTAATTTTAAATAACTTACGTTAATTTTAACTCGGAGGTTCCTAGTTCCGACAAGCACATGAACGCGTCATACTCGTTGTAGAAAGATGATACCCTAGTTTCCCAAATGAGAGGTATCTCATTATCAACCTATAGTAAGCTCTACGCAAATAAATTACATTGATTTTAACTCGGAGGTCCCGAGTTTCCGACATGATTTGAACGCTGCAAAAGCCTTGGCCTAGATCTTATGTGAAATTTATATTCACTTGGATACAGAGGAGCGCGATTCAACGCAGCTTTGCGTGCGCTCCTATTTCAACAAAACGAGTTTTAGACAACAGACGGATTTCAAAGGATGGCACTTTGATCGCCGACAAAGACTCTAGACAAGTCTGGAGCAGTCAAGTGTGAAATACAATGGGATAATTTATGGCCACCATTATTTCGAGGATTGGGCATTCAGAGATGCCCGCTTTKTACAACAGGAGGATGAAAAAGAACATAGAACAGGGCACGGTGCAGATTTGCGGAGTTACATTTATTTTACAAAGTCAGGCTTTTAAGGAATATTTCGGGAACCACTCTTTTCGTCCAGCCAGAAGAGAGACACATTTCCTAGGCCTACTTAAAATACTTTAGGCTATAATTTGATGGTTATAAAATCAGTTATACAGCCTTATCTAATATTCTCAATTGCTTCTGTTTTCAGTACTCTCTCTCTCTCTCTCTCTCTCTCTCCTCTCTTCTAAATTTCAAGTAAAGGGCTTTATTGGCATAGGAACATTTTACATTGCCAACAAGTAGTGTAATATATAATAAACACAAGTGAAAATAACAATCAGAACTCAATATAAGCATTACAACTCACAAAAGTTTAAAAATAATAGAGACACTATCTATCTCTCTCTCTCTCTCTCTCTACCTCTCTCTCTCTCTCTCTCTCTCTCTGCTCTCTCTCTCTCTCTCACTCTCTCTCACTCAGAACACGCACACGCGCGCACACCACACACACACTCCTTTCTCTTTCCAGAGCCACTCGTGAAGCCGACTGACAGGCTAGAATGAGGCGGACACTTGGTCAGAGACTTCAGTGCAAACGCATCCTTTTAAGGACACCTCCAAAACTTGGATCATATCACCATGGAGCTATTTGTATTGCCATGGACTTTTGTTTGTTTTTGCTCTTGTTAAATACTCGCCAAATCGCCGCTCTTCTAGAGAATCCAGGTGCGTTGTGTGAGTTTAAAGGCTGTTTTATGCACTTTTTATAAGAGTGTTTGCGCTCATGTTGTTTGTTGTTTTCAATGATGTATAGTTTCAACTACTTGGCAGACTTTTTTTGTTTACCATTATTATACTTTGCCACTCAGTTTTTGGCTTCAATTGTAAAAATTGAACTTGATGAAACTCTTTTGTCTGTTTGCTTTTTTAATGAAGTCCTACTTTGAACCTACCTACTAACTTGTTTTCAGGTAAAAGGAATAACAAATGTCCGATGATAAGGAATGGGTCCTGACTTGTATTTTTTCTTAACTTTAACACTTTTGAGAATAATGGATCAGGTTCCAATCGATCAATGTTTTGTTAACTTTAGTACTCAGAACTGGCGAATTAGACTTTTACCTATTTAACTGAAATTATTCAGTGTTGAATTGAATATTGGGGATTTAATGAGGACCACATTAATCCCATAATCTAATGTCCATGACTAAAATCACAGATTTTTTGAGATTCATAACGAAATGTTGTTCTGGTAACATTTTATGCCATAATGTGATTTCAAATCCAGATGCATGCGCAGAAGGAAGTGATGGCTGTCCCATTGATGCTATTTGTCAAAATACCCAAGCCTCTTTACAAGTGCACGTGTAAAGTAGGCTTTAAAGGCGAGGTAAAGGTAACACATTGTGAGGTAATTATCTCCTCTGTAATTCCTTGTTTCTTTCATCACTCATGTTGTATTGGATCATATGAGACACATTTGATTCTTTGGACCAATAGTTCCTTGGATTCCAAGACAAGTTTCAATGACATTTGATTATATATCATATCATTGGCATAATGCATTACTTTTATTAAATGATGTGGCCCATTGTTTGAAAATTACCCTTTTCCATTAAATGCTCAAATGGCAAACATTCATCAATCTCGATTTGACTCCCTTTTGACATTGATGAATGCGAATCGAGTACAATGGTGGCTGTGTACACGAATGTAACAATACCAGGCATTATCGTTGCACTTGCCATGATGGATTCAATTTAGCGCACGATGGACATAATTGTCTAGGTAAGATACATTTCAGACTACAAGGTAAACAAGCATTTGATGTATTGAGTGTCTGACAATCATTTCCAGATATACACTTTAGGCTATACGGTGAATTAAAGATGGCATTAAAAGTGTATGATTTCAATAGGGAATTCGTTCTATTCTGCTAAGGCATTGAACAATGTGGTGACAGCCAGGTAAATAGAGATTTGTTGTAATATTCTTTATGTTTTCATGAAGACTTAGCCTAGGAATTCATGAACATTCATCCAGTTATTTCATTGTTCTGAGAAGTCATGTCCTGGCTCTGCCTGCAGATTGGACGAGTGTGTCTTCAACAATGGAGGGTGCATATAACATGTGGTCAACACCATGGGGAGTTATGAGTGCCGCCTGCAAAGAGGGCTTCTCTCCAGTGAAACCAGCACACATGTATCCACCGCTCTGTGGGTGAGTACCCCTGGAATACCTGCCCTGTGATGGCTTCCAACTCTCCTTCCCACCTTCAAATGTGTGTATGTACAGTATGTGTCTCTCTGTGTCTGTCTGTGTGTGTGTGCGTGTGTGTATGCATGCATGTCTGTTGTGTCTCAGTCCATGCATGTTTCTGTCTGTTTGTGTCTCAGTCTATGTGTGTGTGTGTGTGTGCGTCCTTATGTGTGTTTGTGTGATTGTGTGTGTGCATCCCTATGTGTGTGTGTATGTGTGTTTGTGTTAAGGTAGGCTACTAAGCCGTGTCAGGGGCATAGCAGAGAATTATGGAGCTAATTCTCGAATGGTCACATACAAGAGTGTGATTGACAGCACAATGATGGATGACAGCTGTTAAATCGGTCCCCTCTCTGTGGCATTATCTAGAGCAGTCGGGCTCCAAAGGGCCCATGCTATGGGAAAAGGAGCCCCGTGTCCCAGAGAACAAAACAAGTTAATAACTGCAACACTTGGGCTTTTGTGGCCTGTGTCTTACATTAGAATAAAGCTCTCACAAGTATTGTTGTTTTATTCTCACTAAATTCAACGAAGAGATCCAAAGGCTTTTAAACACTTACATTGGGTTTCCCTTGGAAAAGTTACTAATCCTACCAGCACATCCACTCAGCCGTTGCAGCATAAGTTTAAAGGAGCTGCTCTCTACAGTGACCTGGGAGAAGGCCAATGATGGTATTAGGATAGAAGATAATAGTGTGATTCTGAATCCCATACACACTGAGTGTACAAAACATTATGGATATCTGCTCTATCCATGACATACCATGACATAGATTGACTAGGTGAATCCAGGTGAAAGCTATTATCCCTTATTGATGTCACTTGTTAAATCCACTTCAATCAGTGTAGATGAAGGGGAAGAGACAGGTTAAAGAAGGATTTTTAAGCCTTTAGACAATTGAGACATGGATTGTGTATGTGTGCCATTCAGAGTGTGAATGGGCAAGACAAGCTATTTAAAAGCCAACAAGCCAACTTGACACAACTATGGGAAGCATTGGAGTCAACATGGGCCAGCATCGCTGTGGAACGCTTTCAAAACCATGTAGAGTCCATGCCCTGATTAATTGAATCTGMMSGMYGGGSYYGGGGGGGGGMGSTTGCAACTTAACATTGAAGGTGTCCTTAATGTTTTCTAAACTCAGTGTATAAAGTATATGAATATGTAGAATGACCACGGTAAAATCTGATTAAATAAAGTACTTATCTGGGTGTCCACTCAAAGTGTAGGTTCTTAGCTTTGTTTCTGCTTGCCTTCAGGGAAAAGCTCTCTCGCTCTGCCAGTGGGCTTTACTCTTTATCCTTTCCCAGCCACTTGGTTTTCTTTCCCCTCTCTTTTTGACATGGCTTGAAAAAGCCCAGTCCATTTGGAGTTGCACATTTGAGGGGTCCACTGCACTTGCATGTCAGCTTATGCATCAGCCCTCTCTAGGAAGTGTTATTGTTGGGCCATGCTCCAAAGGGTTGTGGCAGATTTCTAGTCAGGGGGCTTCAATAATCTATCATCAGACATCATTGGTGTTGTGCAGTGTCAGTTGTTTTGCCTCTGTATTTCATTACCATGTACTATATGTGTTACGAATCCCTTTGGCCCGACAATCTAGGGGGGATGGTCATGGGACCCGTAACATAACTCATGCAAATTATAGTAGTGACAAAGTAAGAGTGAGAACGAAATAACCACGACAACTAATATCTACCGTCAAACACTCAGGGTTTATTTACAAACACACGGTAATGGGGGGAGCAGGAAAATGGGCTGAGCTGGACCCAAAGAAAGAAATAATAAGTATCCACAAACACCCCTAAGCTAGACTAGCCTACTTCACCAACAGCTAACTAACTAACCAAAAATACAGTGGGTGGTCCGCCCAGTTCTAACTAGTGTATTTAACAAAGTTTACCTACGGGTAGTGTATGCCCATGGGCGACCTGTCTGGTTACCCCCTTTTCCCACCATCAACCAAACACTCAAACACCATAACCAAAAACAATACTCACAGGTGGGGACAAAGTGACATGTAGATGCTAAACCACACAATGGATCTACAGACATATGGCATTGACAGAGAGATTGAGCTCCAGAGAAAACTACTGACAGGGTTTTTAAACCAAGGGAAAGGGAATGTGATTGGGTAGGAGAAAGGGAGCAGGTGTCTTCTGATTAGCGACTGATTGAGGAATGATGATTGTCACCTGTGAGTAGGGGAGAAGGAGAGAACAGAAATACACACAGGATACACACAGAATACTTGTATCCGTAACAATATGTAACAGCATGTGAATACACTGTTGTTAGTAGTGTAATTACAGTGTTATTACACAGGTATAGGAGCAACCTAATGTAAAGTGTTACCTCTCTTTCCCAGAGGGCCTTAGCTGTATGAATAAGGAGCATGGCTNTTACAGTGTTATTACACAGGTATAGGAGCAACCTAATGTAAAGTGTTACCTCTCTTTCCCAGAGGGCCTTAGCTGTATGAATAAGGAGCATGGCTGTGCTCACATCTGCAAGGAGACACCCAAGGGAGGAGTGGCCTGCGAGTGCCGCCCAGGATTCGAGCTGGCCAAGAACCAAAGAGGCTGCATCTGTATGTGTGAAGTTTTGTGATTGATCGTTTAGCCAGGTCAACCAAGAGTTTTGTTTAGATAACACATGAGTTGAACTTTGGAATTGACCCAAGTTTTGTGTTATTGGCCTAGTGACCTGTAACCATGGTAACGGGGGCTGCCAGCACACCTGCGAGGACATGGAGCAGGGGCCCATCTGCAGGTGTCATGTGAGGTACACCCTGCACACTGACGGCAGGTCCTGTGTAGGTAAGAGCAGACCAACCACATCCAGGCCTACTTACATACCTGGTACTTAGCTGTAAGCATCTCTACGTATAGCAAACCAGATTACCTAGTCAATAACGGTGAAATGGACTGGATCCTTCTAGATATTTCCATCTGTACACTTCTTCATTCTCCTCCTTTTTGCTACTCTCACCCACTGAAACTCACCTGTTTAAATTATCACATATTGAGCCTGTGGATGAAAAGGCAATCCTTTTGAGGAGCCTGCCATCCTTCCTGATAGCGAGTGTGTATTTCTTCCATTTGCACATGGTGGATATGATAAGCATCAGCCGTCAGATAGGAAGGAGACGTACGGTAGGCCTGTGGGTAGTATCTGTTTCTCCCGCGGCGCTACTGTGTGTGTGGGGTCCAGGATTATCACTGAGTTGTCTCCAGCTCCATCTCACAGTTCCATCTCCTGCCTTATCTGCTACACGCATAGACAGCCAAACTGCATGCCTTAGGTGTAAACATGCTGCTGGTTACAGAGAGGAACACAGAAAAACATCCAGGGGAGGTAGACTACACTTACAGACCGCCAAGGTGTGCACTGGGCAATTCAGCTACTGTGCATCAGCAYACAGAACAGAACAGGAGGCAACTTGGTGCAAACCATTTTCTTAAATGRTGACRTYTGTTTATTTTAGTTAMACTAAAARACRGTGTATGTATCTACGTGTATTCTGTTGGTTAGGTTACTGACTGTTACTCACGTCACCCACTGTCTGTATTACAGAMCGGGACGAGACAACTACTGAGAGCTCTGATCACAACGCCACGTCCTTCACTGAGGTGGACAAACGTGTCAAGCGCAGACTGTTCATGGGTAATAATTGTATAATTGCACAAATTCCACTGTTATTACCCATTGTTACTTACACAGCACTAAAATAACAAAACCAAACAGACTCAGCTACTGAGAGGATTCTGTCAGTTGGACTATTTGAATGACTTTAGTTACCATGGGTTATGCTGCCAGGAATCAGCCAGGTGTTTTTCAGAGGGGAGCAGAGCAAGGCCCAGTAAACCAAGGCATTCCACAGGCTTTAGAACAAACTGTCAAATGACTATGGACCCTCACTTTCTCACCGCCCGATTCCTCCCCTGAAAAATATGCTTTTGTGACAGTGTGGTACATTTCACATGTTTTCCTTCCGTTTAGGATGGGGATGGCGTTGGGTTGCCCAATGTATAGCACTGTCAGTCATGGTGTGCTGTGTCAATGTTCACACCTAGTAAAACACTGTATTGACTGGGTGACTGGTTGCTAGCTCAGTGTCTAGGACTACTGCTGTTGTCTACTCAATGTCTGTTGGTATTGTTATAAACCAGACTTTGGCAATAGCTCTATAACGACAGTACATGATGTATAGGCATTTTATAACCCTTCATTCAGTATAGTACATAACAGCAGCATGTTGACATTGAATCTATTCACGCTGGCCTTTCAGAGAACTGTGCGGTGAATAACGGGGGGTGTGACTCCACGTGTAAGGACACATCCACGGGCGTACGCTGCAGCTGCCCTGTGGGCTTCACTCTGCAGCCTGACGGGAAGACGTGCAAAGGTCAGACCAACCGTCCACCAAGAACCTCAACTCCATCTCTATGTCTGAGTTCCAAATGGCACTCTATTCCCTATTTAGTGCTCTACTTTTGACCTGGGCCCATAGGGCTCTGGTCAAAAGTAATGCACTTTATAGGGAATATGTGCCATTTTGGAGGCAGGCCATCTTCATCTCCATCTCTTATTATTCAGTTCAATGTACTCTTATTTAACAAGCTTCACATCTCCCCTCCATAGGTATTTGGACAGTGAAGCTAACATTTTTCATTTGGCTCTATACCCCAGCATTTTGGATTTGAGATCAAATGTTTCATATGAGGCTACAGGTTTATGTATCAAATTTCCTCCATGTGAATAATTCATAAGTATTTGGACGAATTCACTTATAGTGTATAAAAGTAGTCAACAGTTTATTATTTGGTCCCATATTCCTTGCACGCAATGACTACATCAAGCTTGTGCCTTTACAAACTCGTTGGATGCGTTTGCAGTTTGTTTTGGTTGTGTTAGTGTTATATTTTGCCCAACAGGAACTGAATGGGTGAATGATGACTGGAGTAATTTTCTTTCTAAGTGAGTAGATAATATGTTTCTGAATACTAAATCAATCTTGTTAATGCCAGATTAAGAAAAATCATGAAAGAATTATGAATAATGATGAGTGAGATTGTTCTTTCTGCCTCTGTAACCTTCTCACTCATCATTATTCACGAATCATCCATAATCGTGGTAGCATCCATGTAGAATGTAGAAGTGTTCAGAAACGTCTTCTATTCTTACTTACAATAAAAGTGACTCCAAAATGGCAGAAGACATTATTCACCATTCAGTTCCTATTGGGCAAAACATAACCCAAAACACAGCCAAAACAAACTGCAAAACTTGATGTAGTCATTGCGTGCAAGGAATATGGGACCAAATGCTAACCTTTTGACAACTTTAACACACTAAAAGTGATATACTTATGACTTCTTTAAATGGGGGGACTAGATACATAAAGTGCTTTCATTTCTAAATGGTTAAACAGATATGTATCGAAATATCCTCAAATAAAGCTGACATTATGTACCGTCTCCTAAGTATAGAGACACATTTTTAAAAATTGCTTCTCTGTCTAAATATATATGGAGGGGAGTGTATGTCTGTCTGAATAATAACAGTTTTATAATTTGTCTCTCACAGACATTAATGAGTGTGAGCTGCACAACAGCGGTTGCGACCACTTCTGCAGGAACACCATCGGCAGCTATTGATTTGTAATGCTGGATAGGGCTTCAAGCTCTATGAACGAGAGTTCCCTTCACGGTATGGCCCTCCTTCTCTTCACTCTCCTGTCAGGGTAGGCCTCTTATCTTCCTCTCCTGTCAGGGTAGCCTCTTTCTCATCTCATTCTCCTTCAGGGTATGGCCCTTCTCTCTTCACTCTCCTGTCAGGGTAGGCCTTTCTTCTTTCACTCTCTGTCAGGGTAGGCCTCTTCTCTTCACGCTCCTGTCAGGGTAGGATTCTTCTCTTCACTCTCCTGTCAGGGTAGCCTCTTCTCTTCACTCTCTTCAGTAGGTAGCCTCTTCTCTTCACGCTCCTGTCAGGGTAGCGATTCTTCTCTTCACGCTCCTGTCAGGTGAGGCCTCTTCTTCTTCCACGCTATCCTGTCAGGGTAGGCCTCTTTCTTCACTCTCCTGTCAGGGTAGGCTCTTCTCTTCACTCTCTCTGTCAGGGTAGGCCTCTTCTCTTTCACTCTCCTGTCAGGGTAGCCTCTTCTCTTCACGCTCCCTGTCAGAGGTAGGCCTCTTCTCTTTCAGTCCTGTCGGGTAAGGATCTTCTCTTCACTCTCCTGTCAGGGTAGGCCTCTCTCTTCACTCTCCTGTCAGGGTAGGCCTCTCTTCTCTCACGCCTCCTGTTCCAGTTAGGTAGGATCTTCCTTCACGCTCCTGTCAGGTAGGCTCTTCTCTCACCTTCCGTCGGGTAGGCCCCTTTTCCTCTCCTGGCAGGGTAGGCTTTCTTCGTCAGCTCTCGTCAGGTAGGCCTCTTCTTCACTCTCTGTCAGGTAGCCTCTTCCTTCCACGCTCCAGCTCAGGGTAGGCCTCTTCTCTTCACGCTCCAGTCGCGCTAGGCCTCTTCTCTTCACGCTCCTGTCAGGGTAGGCCTCTTCTCTTCACTCTCCAGTCGTAGGAGCCATCTTTTTACACTTTCTTGTCAGGGTAGGCCTCTTCTTTTCACGCTCCTGTCAGGGTAGGCCTCTCTCTTCACTCTCAGTCAGGTGGCCTTTCTCTTCACTCTCCTGTCAGGGTGAGGCCCTTCTCTTCACGCTCCTGTCAGTCAATAACATTTTTTTGTTTTTTTTTTTTTTTTGGTTAGCGTCATCTTCTTTCTTTCTTCTTTCCTGTCTCTGGTTTTTTAGGCCTCTCTCGTTCCTTTTATCTCGCCTTCTGTACTGGGCTAGGCCTCAATTTCACTTCAACTGCTTCCTGTCAGTGGTATGAGTCTTTTTCTTTCTCTTCATTCTTCTTTTTTTTCTTTTTCGGTTGTAGATCCTTTCTTTCTCTGGTCCAGTCTCAGTCTCTTTAAGGTCCTGTGTAGGCTCTTTTCTTTTCACTCTCATGGATCAGTGGTAAGGCCATCTCTCTCTTCACAACTCCTTGTTTTTTTTTTCGGGCTTAGGCCTCATTCTCATATTCACTCTCTCTGCCTGTCTAACTCTACATCTCGGGGCAAGGGGTCTGTGGGACAGCACAGTATATAGCTGGGGTGTTGTTCTGATGTAGGTTGCTGCTGGAAGATGAAGACTATGAGAGTGGAGAGGACACTGAACTGCTTCTTAGGCCAGTTGACTCGAATGGTTCTTCCTTGTACGATCCTTAACATGTTGCTGAGTTTAAAGCCCTACGGCTTTGATCTTAACGTTTAGTTACAAACTATTCTCGATCTCTCTGTACAACTCGTCCATTAAGATACTGACTGTCTCTAAAATAACTATCAAAAAATCAATGCACATTCATCACCTAGTGTACCATGCTTGGTACCATTTATACCCCAATTCTACCTACCCTTATTTTGAAAAAGATATCCCTCTGCTTTTAATGACAGATATAGACGAGTGTTATTTCGAAAGGACATGTGGTCACACGTGTGTGAACTCCCCTGGTGGTTTTGAGTGTGTTTGCAACAAAGGGTACASCCTGTATGGACTGGCCCACTGCGGAGGTAAGACTATAAGATTAATGCTTATGGGGTATTATACTAATGGTATGGGGAAAGGGCTTTGACACCATTCTGAATAGTTCATGTTTGTGTTTTCTATAAAACTAATGTGTATAGGGTATTATGCTTATGGTGAAAGAGCTTTGGTACCATCTACACCATTTCACACCATTCTGAATAGTTCATTGTGGTGTTTTTAGTCGTTTTTGCAGAAAAAAGAATGGATGCTTTGTGAATGAAGTGAGGTGAGAGATTCTGCGAATAACATATGGATGTTTTCCCTGCTTTCTTCTCAGACATAAATGAGTGCAGTGTGAACAACGGAGGTTGTGAGCAGGGTTGTGAGAACACCATGGGTGGGTTTGAGTGCCACTGCCACCCTGGTTATAAGCTACACTGGAACAAAAAYGATTGTATCGGTAAGACAGTGCCCCTTCAGGCCTGGGGGGCTCTAGAAGGCTTGGGGTGTGTTGTGATAAACGGATGAGTTTTTGGTCAACTGTTTTGACATAAAATCAGTGGTTGTGTACCACATGTATGTTTTGAAACTTTTGGGGACTAAAAACAGGAGATACTTTGAGTTATTTCCTTCTCTTTCTCTTTACTGCTCTGTTTTTCTCTCTGGCCTTTGGTTTAAAACCTGGGACAAAAGTAGAATAAAGGCAAGTGCTGCTGTTCCCATTTTCTTCTTCTCCTTGGATAGGTTTCACTCTGTTCCCACAACTTCTCACAACTTCTACCCTCCTCCGTCTGTCTGTCTTTCTACCACGGCCCAAGTCTGCACTTTACCTGTGAGTTTGTTATGGTTTCCATCTAGAGGCAGAGGGTTTCCCAGCAACAAAGCCCCCCTCTAAACCGACCTTAAACTGCAGCAGGCAGGAGGGAGGTGACCGCTGCTACCTGACCTGCCAGTCCCAGGTCCACATCACCAGTGGTGAGTTATCAGTTACTACTACTACTACTATTGGTCTGCATCCCAAATGGCACCCTATTCCCTTTATATTACACAACTTTTGTCCAGGGCCCACATGGCTCTGGTCAAGGGTAGTGCCCTATACAGGAAATATATATTTGGGACACAAATTGAGTTACTACTACTACAGTCTCATGTACCAGCACCCGTCTGTTTGCTTTTGGCGACCAGGCCTTTTGTGGCTCTGCCTTTTGTCTTTGGTGGCCTGTCTCATGCCCCTGTGTGCGTTTACAGGGACGGAGGATTCTTATACAGTGACCTGTGGAATGCCTCTGCCCTGCTTGGCTGGAGCACAAAGGAATGGAAGTGGCTCATATTGCTTGGGCAAGTACACACCATCATAGATCTGCATCAGTCTCTGTCACTCTAGCCTGACCTAAACAACCAGAAACACAACATATAAAGGCAAAACATCAACTTCATACCAAATCAAGTCTTCAGTATTCGCATTTAGATTTATAGACATACGGAAGTCAAGGGATTTTTCCTTTTTATCAAAGGTTAACAATGTGCTATTATTTCCTTTGTACCGTAGGACCAGAAATGTCAAGTGTCCTGCGAATTAAGACCACAGCCACTTTTAAGTCTGGCACAGGAAAGTGCAACTTGAAACGTAGTCAAGAGAGACTGAAGGAGAGCCTGAACGCAGCTCACTCAGGTACAGAGGTTTCTAACAAGTCCAACAGCTCCTCATTCATTAAAACAATGCAGATTAACCTGGCACTGCCTACATTTCATGCAACAAACTTGATAACAGGAACCAGACCTCAAGGCTGCTTAGATTGTAGTAAACTGAGAGTGAGCTAAATATGAAAGAAATACGTGGGGGGTAGTAGTGCGGTCTGAAATGTTTTCAATGTCTCAGCACTGCACATTGGCTGGCATTGACAGGGGAAAACAAAATTAGCCATAGCATGCCTTTCAGTTGGGCCCTACCCAGCTATCAATCAAACGGACTTCCGATTGTTGGATAAAATATTTTCTACAATGGGTTCCGGCATGGTGTTCAAATAAAAAGGGAGCTTTTCCCAGTCTCCTCTCGTCATCCCCCTGTCCAAAAGCAACAAAAAGAGCAGGGGGAAAAGAGTGCATGTTTAACAGGATACACAGAGAAGTCACTGCTTTTTAAAGAATGATTAGAAACATCAGAACTTGAACAGTGCTAGAGGCATCACTACAGACCCTGGTTTGATCCCGGACTGTATCACAACCAGCCGTGATCGGGAGTCCAATAGGGCGGTGCACAATTGGCCCAGCGTTGTCCGGGTTAGGGGAGGGTTTGGCCGGTGTAGGCCGTCATTGTAAAATAAGAATTTGTTCTTAACTAACTTGCCTAGTTAAATAAAGGTTAAATAAAAAATAAAAACACACAAAGGATATAATATCCTTAGATTTAAGTGTTGTGACATTGCAATTAAGTTTTATCCTCACTCTACCTGCTACAGTTAACCAGTTATAGACCATATAGTTATTCAGTAACGTGTGTGTGTGTGTGTGTTTGTCTCCATGCATGCATGTGTGTGTGTGTGTTTGTCTCCGTGCATGCATGTGTGTGTGTGTGTTTGTCTCCGTGCATGCATGTGTGTTTGTCTCCGTGCATGCATGTGTGAGTGCGTGTCCATGTCCTGTGTGGCTGATCGTGTCCACAGACAGCAGGTCCCCCTTCACGGAGAACGTCCAGTTCAGTTATGTGCGCTTGCGCTGCAGCTCGTCTGGCCACCGGATGCGGAGCCGCCACGGCAGGAAGGCGGGTTACGAGGAGGAAGGCTCCACCATCACGGCTGAGTTTGAGTTGGATGTGAACCTAGAGGAGGTAACAGGTTGGTCTCTCTGCCCTGCCCTGCTGTGACCCCAGTCCTCTGGCTGACACTCTGCTTCTCTCTCTGCTCTTGCTTTTCGTCAATTAACAAGCCAAACATGTTAAAGTATCTCCTGTTTTGACGTGGCGTTTTGCGGTGGTGGGATCTTTGGGGAAAGTGTAGGTTTGGAGGTTTCCCTTGTATACTGAGGGAGCAAGTGGTTGATCAAATGTTCTGGTGTCTGTGTGTTGGAATGGATATGTACACAAGTGTGTGTGTCTGTCTATTTTAGTACCGGTATGTGTGTGTGGTTTTGTTTGCGTGTGTATTGTGGTCTCATTGCGTTGCGATGACAGTTTTGGTATCTGGTGTTTCTCTCAGCAGAGAGCTGTGACCTGGGCTGTGTGCGCCGGCGCTCAGAGAAGAGGCTGAGGAAGACTATCCGTACCCTGAGGAAGTCCATCCACCGGGAGCAGTTCCACCTCCACTTCGCTGGCTCTAACTACGAGCTGGCCAAGAGGCTGGCCCGGCCGGTGGACCTGCCGGAACACTGTGGGAAAGGCAGAGAGAGATTCATAGTATGAGAGAAAGCAATGCCCTTCTTATTCTCATCATAAATATTCTAGCGCTCTTTCTCTCAAACCAAAATGGTGAAACGTTATGAATCTCATGATATAGTACCGGCCTTATTCCAATAAACCAAATCTGGTGAATAATCTCATATGTTTAATCAGAGTTTTTTTTCCATTCAAAACTCAGCAAAAAAAAGAAACGTCCTCATCTGTCAACTAGCGTTTATTTTCAGCAAACTTAACAGTGTAAATATTTGGTATGAACC